>NW_010410511.1:6422-7250 GCF_000710305.1 Buceros rhinoceros silvestris | reverse complement strand
GCCCCTTCCCCCGGCCGAGGCAGAGCCGGGGGCTGCGCGGGGCCTTTTCCCAGCCCTGCCTTCCCCGCCTGACTTTTGCCTGTCAGCGTGTGAGAGGAGTTTTATTGCCCTCTTTGATGTTGCGGAGCCCAGAACTGTACAGACTTTCATTAAAGCCCTGCCCTGTGGGCCCTGGGATTATGAATATTAGAACATTGCCCTTTTATGTGAACACGTATTGACCGGCGAACTCTGAGCAGTGTTTTTACTAACGACACCCAAGTGCCCATTACAGCCCCTGCCTGTATTGCTTGAGGTTTACTGTCAGCAGCTCTTCGGGAAAGGTATAAAACCCCTTTCAGAAATGTTCTGCCGCTCCGTGCAGCGTGCGCGCGTATGTTAAAAGGTTGCTAAGCTGCCTCTGAAAGCTCATGAAGGCAATTATCCATTTAAAAAAAAAAAAAGCTAATTAGGCAATTTTTCTCTGTATTTGAAAGCACCCTAGAGGGTCTCATGGGGTGGATTAAGATTTTGTAATATTTTTCAGCTCCTTACTTGATCGTTGCTGCTTCGTTTTCTTTCTCTGGCGTTGTGCAACATCGGGTAACAAAGACCTGATTCACGCTCCTTGTGCCCTTTCCTCGGTGCTCCGGGGAGCTGGGGACCCTTCTTGTCCATCCCACGCGTCCTCCTGCCTGTTGGGGTCTGTGTTTTATGGACTTGGGCGAAACTCGGGGCTGCGTTTGGCTTCTTGGCTGGCTCCTGCCGAGGGCTCCTCCGTCCCCGCGCCTTTGCCCCCCGCACAAGAGCCCTGCCTGCGTCCCCCCGGCGTGATTAGCCAGAGCAGCC
>NW_010410511.1:5550-6258 GCF_000710305.1 Buceros rhinoceros silvestris | reverse complement strand
GTTGAGTCGCCAGAGCTCCTAATCACGGCAGGAACAGCTTGGCTCTGCTGCGGCTCTCCCTGGTGCTTTGTGCGAGCGAGCTTTTAATAGTGCCTGTGACACAGAAAAGGAACTATCAGCCTCTTGTAATTTGGGTTCGTTTTTACTGCTGGTGCGTCAGGAGACAACTGTGAACTAATTTCAGTGATGCCATTCGATAACCTTGTGAAATCTGTCACCGTTTCGGGGGAGGGGGGTTCCTGTCCCTGCTCAGCACATTTTGAGGGCAGCGCTTTGCCCCCATCCCTCTGTTCTGCTGCGTTTTCCCGAGCACGCGCTCACGGATCTCGCTGCCTTTCACTGCGCTGGAGCGATTTCAGCAGGTCTGGAGCTGCGCCAGCATGAGCAGATCCTGCACCCCGTGTTCCTCGTCAGCCTTCGGCCGATGCTCCAGGCATCGCTCAGCAGCATGAAGACGAGGGTGGCGTGTCCCTGGGCTGTCCCCGGGTCCCTTTGCTGGATCCCCTTGGCTCAGTGGGGAGCACGGCAGGGCTTGTCTCGCTGCCTCAGCCCAGAGCAGGGGCTGTGGACGCACCCGGTCGTTGCCGCGGTGGGCGAGAGCGATAGGAAAACCATGTGAGGAGGGATTTAATGCCTTTTTGGGACCATTGCTACGAGCCAGCCCAGCAGCAGCGGGGGGATGGGAAGCTTTTAGGTTGCTAATCATGA
>NW_010410511.1:5044-5299 GCF_000710305.1 Buceros rhinoceros silvestris | reverse complement strand
CCACCGAGGCAAAGCCAACCCCTCCCAGTGCCGCCTAATGCCCAGGTCCTCTTGTTGTAAGCCAGAGAGCTTCTGTGGCCTCAGCTCTCGCCTGTGAAGCCTGACACTGCTCATAAACCACGGAGAGGCGCAGCGTTACGGTAACGCTCTCCGGAGGGACCCGGAGGGCGACGAGGCAGCCAGAACCATTATTGCACGTCCCCGGCAAAACTGTTCTCTGCAAACCGCACACAGCCCCGTGCAGATTTCTGTGTG
>NW_010410511.1:4514-4840 GCF_000710305.1 Buceros rhinoceros silvestris | reverse complement strand
CCTGCTGAGCAAATGACGGCTTAGAGGCAACTTTGTGTTAGGGTGGCGTGGAGGCTTGTGTTTGTGTTGTGTTTGTGTTTTGGTCCCTCTCTCTCGCATTGTTCACAGAACATGCCTCTGGATTTACGGCGGACCCACAGCGGGGCCTCCCCCAGCCCCTCGGTCGTGTCCTGGGGGGTTTCACCTGCTGCAGTCCTCTGGCCAAACTCGTTCTGGTTTTAACTCCTCCGTTTTCCACTTTCATGGAAAGCATCTCCCACTTCTCCTTTCTACTTCCCCTCTTGATCGTGTCTTGCTGCCTCGGGCTGTGCTTCCCCTCTGCCGTG
>NW_010410511.1:3446-4227 GCF_000710305.1 Buceros rhinoceros silvestris | reverse complement strand
CAGCCTCCTGCTTCCCAGGGCCCCCGTCCAGGGCTGGGCACCGGTTCCTCGCTCCGTTTTTCCTGAAAGGAGGAGTGTCCTGCCCTGACTTGCTGAACCCTGGGAAGTCCCTCAATGGAGAGAGGGACCCTTGGGTACTAGAATCGAATTTCTCAGAAAATCCGAGTCCTTTTCCCCTCCCACCATCATCCCCCAACCAAAGAAACTGGGAATGCTGGCCAGCTCCAGCGCACATCCCTTCACCCGGGCGCGGAGCTCTGGGCCAGAGCGTCCAGGTTTCTGGACCGGCGCTGGGTCCTTCTGGCACCGATCCCTCTGGGCCAGGATTTTGTACTTATTTTGTTGGGGATTTTGGTGTTTTTTTTCCCCCCTTGACTTGGGTAAAGCCCACGCAGCTGAAGTTGTGGCAATCTCTTCTTTCCCATGAGTTCATCTTGTAATAAATCGCACCAGCCCTGCGGAGGGGGAGGAGAAAATGGAAAGATGTTTATAGAATTAATTCCCCAAAGGAAATCGCGCGGGGGAGGGCAAATGGGGAGGAGGGCAAATGGGGGGGGAGTTGGGAATTTTTTTTGTTTTGGTTACAGAAGATAGAAATTTTTTTCCCCCTCTTCAGAGTTTGTTGGATGGAAAAAAATCTGCAGAACAACTTGAGTGCTGGGAAACAATTAGATTTCCTCCTCTGCTGCTCTTCTGAGGGAGGGTTCACTCCCTCTGCGTTCTTTGGGTCCTGCTCTGCCACCATGGGGTCAGAAGGGGCTGTTCCTGTCCCCTGGGACAG
>NW_010410511.1:3016-3254 GCF_000710305.1 Buceros rhinoceros silvestris | reverse complement strand
TCCAGAAACATCCCTGCTCTTTGGGGGGGAGGGGGCGAGTTCCTCGTCCCCCTTGGGAGCTTCCCCTAACGCCTGTTTAATCCTCCCTGTCGCACAGCTCTCCTCTCTCCCACCCGTGCTCCTTGTGGCATTTGAAGTACAAAAAGGAGGGAAAAAAAACAAACAAAAGAGGTTTTGAGCCACTTTGCAGCACAGGCAGCAACGGGGGGGCTCTGGCTGGACCCCACCTCTGTTTCTG
>NW_010410511.1:464-2661 GCF_000710305.1 Buceros rhinoceros silvestris | reverse complement strand
CTAAGGCTGGTGGGAAAATAGCTGCGCGGCCGTGGCGGGGGCTGCAGCAGACAAAGCCGCCGCCTGGGTCCAGCCGTGCGTCACCCTGCGCGGTTCATTAACCATCCTTCGTTTGCAGACCAGAACCCGGCAGTGGAGGAGGCGGAGGATGACCGCGATAAACCGAAGCAGCTGGAGGAGAAGGAGGAGATGGAGCAACCGCAAATCAAGGTGCCCATGGAGGTACCCAACAGAGAGGAGGAGGATAGAGGAAAGCTGGAGGAGAAGGTGCAGCTTGACCGTCCTGATCAAGGTAACGAGGAACCTGGGGAAAGCGCTCCAGCTCTGGCCCCAGCTGGTGGCCAAACCAGTTACACTGCGGGACTATTTCAGATAAGACCCCTGATCTCTGCTCACTGACTGAAGGTGATTTAGTGTTTGCTGCTCTCGAGGCTTGTCAGGAACGCAGTCTCCTGAGGAGGAAGGGAAGGCAGGGCTGAGAAAGGGCCCCAGGGTGCTGGGTGTGCTGTGAACCTGCTGCTGTTACCTTCTCCCATCAGTCTCGAGCCCCCTAACGCTGCCTGTCCTCCCCCCCAGGGATTGCCCTGCCCGTGGGGGAAGCGCATCGCCACGAGCCGCCGGTCCCACACGATGAGGTGGTTGTGGACATGGGCCGGGAGCGGGAGGAATCCGATGAGAACAAGCCTGCGCCCGGTGGAGCCGACGATCATCTGCTTAAACCAGTGCCAGAGGATCCAGCCGCGCTGAGTCCCCAGAAAGAGGCGCTTGGCCTGAAACAAGGGAAGGAGGCGATTGCTGGTAACCCGCTGCGGGGAGGGACAGACAAGCCCCTTGAGAACCCGAAGAAGGTGATGGAGGAGGTGGTGCAGCAGGATGGCAGGGCACCCTACAAAGAGCTGGGGCCAGACAAACCAGCGCGGGAAGCCCAGGCGCAGGCTGCCGTGCCGGACGGTGAGAAGAAAGCTGAGGCTGCAGGTGACAGGGAGAAATCAAAGCTCCAGCTTCCCAGGAAAGCAGAGGAGGCTGCAAAGTCCCTGGAGAAGGAAGGTGACCCTGGTAAGCAACCTCCACAGCGGCCTGTCTGAACAAACCCTCCTCGTGGCCCCCCCAAGACTGGGCAATTTGGTTATTCCCACCTCCATCCCCGGGTTTCCTTTTACCTTCACGAGATCAGCACGGGAGCGCGTGCAGCCCCTCCAGCAGCTGCTGGGGAGACGGAGGAATCTGGTGGCTTTGACAGCTCCTATAATACCTGTCAAACAGTTGTTTGCCAGCCTACTAAATGTCAGGTGCCGGGCTGTGCCTGTGCATCTCCGAACTCACTGGGGACGCGGAGCCGGGAGATCTTGACAGGTAACACATTGCTAAGTGCCCGTCTAAAAGCTCGTTAGAACCGTTCTTGCATTTTAATTGGCTGAGGTGGTTAGCGCTGGCTCGCTGCCACCAGGCTATAAGATTGTTAAATATTTTTTCTTTTTATTGCTTCCCTTGCAGTCGTCGGGTTGAATATAAACCGTGCCGGCTTAGGCAGGGAGGGACGGGGCGACACGGAGTCGTTTTAGCGAACATCTGCTGCTGGAGCCTCTGTACTGACTGCAAAGGTCTGTCGGTCCATTTGTCCGCAGGTGAAAGGCAGGAGCTGCCCCTCCCGGAGAGAGCGGATCAGCTGGAGCCGAGGGAGGCCCGAAACACCGAGGAGAAGCCCCAGGAGAACGCGGAGAGCAAGCTGGAGGGTGAGCGTGCATCCCCGGGGGGTGTGGGGAGGGGAGGGGGCTGGGCTGCCAGGGCAGGGTTTCTCTCTGCAGGACGATGGTGCCAGCACGGCTCTTGGCTCTTGCCGGCACGTAGCTTTGGGCTGTAGCCACCTCCACCACCGCAGCGATTAGTGTCAGTCTCTGAGGACATGAGTCACGCTGGCACCCAGGCCCGGGACTGAAGCCCTTTGGCTGGTGCCGGAGGACGCGGCAGCGTGGTGGGGAGGTGGGTGGGCATCGCCCTGCAGCCTAGTGGTGTGGGGCACGGGGAGACCTGGACACGTAGCCGTGCTGGGGAGCGGTGGCAAAGCCCCCCCTGCTCCTTCCCCGGAGCCTCGGTGCTGGAGTTGGGAGCCCTTTGTCAGGCTGAACTCGTTACCCTGCGAGAGTGGTTGCAGCCCGAGCTCGGACTCGCAGCCCAGGCGTGGTGGGTGCTCCATGGC
>NW_010410511.1:0-353 GCF_000710305.1 Buceros rhinoceros silvestris | reverse complement strand
GCTGCCGTCGTTCAGGTCCTGAGGTGCTGGGCGTTTGGTCTGGTGCTCCTGGGCAGCATGTCACCCTCCTCTGTCTGGTGGCTACATCTTGGTTTTCTAATTTTTTTCTTTCCATTCTGTGTCACAACGGGACTTTAAAAGCAGAGTGTGAAAAGCTTGTGGTGGGTACGGACTGCAAGGATGTTTCGAGGAGGACGGAGGGACCTGAGTCTCCACTGGGGTTTTCCATCTCAGTCCGTGTGACCGTTCCTGGGGGTGTCACCAAAAGGTGCTCTGGGCTTGTTTTGCCTCTCTGCTCTGAGCCAAGCTTTGTACCCAGGGCCCGGGAGAGGGTGGAGAGGCGTGGCGGGGGC
>NW_010410510.1:567-773 GCF_000710305.1 Buceros rhinoceros silvestris | reverse complement strand
ACGGGACCCCCCCCCCAAATATCCCCAGTGGGTCCCTGGAGGAGCCCCAAATCCTGGGGGGGTCCCACCCCACTGGGTCCCCCCACCCCGCTGTCACCGTGCTGGAGCCGAGGGGGAACGGAGCAGCCAGGGGTCCCCGCCTCAGTGGGGGTCACCACCCCGCGCCCCCTCCCCCTAGTTGTTTTTCTTTTTTGCCCCCCCCGTTT
>NW_010410510.1:0-311 GCF_000710305.1 Buceros rhinoceros silvestris | reverse complement strand
CGTTACCGGTCGTCAGTCGAGTGGGGAAACTGAGGCACGCTGGCGCTCATCCTCTGCCTCCTCCCTCTTGGATGTGGGTCCCCGTTACCAGTCGTAACTCAAGCGGGGAAACTGAGGCATGGCGGAGGCACCCCAGGGCTCATCCTCTGCCTCCTCCCTCCTGGGCATGGGGATGTGAGTCCCCATTACCTGTCCTGACTCGAGTGGAGAAACTGAGGCATGCCAGGGCTCATCCTCTGCCTCCTCCCTCTTGGACGTGAGTCCCCATTACCAGTTGTAACTGGAGTGGGGAAACTGAGGCACGCTGGGTT
>NW_010410509.1:0-245 GCF_000710305.1 Buceros rhinoceros silvestris | reverse complement strand
GGGCCTGTGCGCGGCACCGATCTGCCGGAGGTGGCTGTGGGGGACATAACCCCTCCCAGGGGCTCCCGGCGGTTTGGGTGCGCTCAAACCCTGCCCCCCCGCCACGTTTGGGGATGCAGCTGAGCCACAGGTTTTCCTCAGGGAAGAGTCAAAATTCAGGAAAACCTTAAGCCAGACTCAGTCTACGCCTGGAAAACGTCCCTGAGCCCAGGCTTGAGCCCAGCCCACAGGGCTCCTCACACTGA
>NW_010410508.1:1702-2015 GCF_000710305.1 Buceros rhinoceros silvestris | reverse complement strand
TGGAGACCACCTTCGGCCGCTGGACCAGCTAGAACCAACCCCCGGCTCCTCTCTGGGCCCTCAGAGGAAGCTGAGAAGCGGTTTAAGGCGCTGCCCTCCCTGAGGGGACCAGGAGGTGCAGCCGAGAGCCGGAGCGAGGACCCCCGGCTGCGTGGCCATCTCCCCCCACTTCGGGAACGGATGGGCCAGGGGGTTCACTGTCCTCGGCTGTGAGAGGGGCTGGCATCTGCCCTCCTCTGGGCTGGTGACATCCAGAGCAGCCGCTTCCTCCCCGAAGCCCTGCTCTCTCGGGAAGACCCTTCTGCCCTCCCAG
>NW_010410508.1:1300-1515 GCF_000710305.1 Buceros rhinoceros silvestris | reverse complement strand
TCTGCGCCTGGGCGGGGGGCAGGAGGGCCCCTTGGAGGACATCTGTGTCCTGGCCGCGGTCTGGGGCTGGGGGGACGTACACGTGTGTAACTGGTACCGAGGGGTGGGGTTAGCATGTTTTAAACCGCAATAAACGGGAAGAGGAGATCCAGAGGGGCTCACCCGCGATCAGCGCGGGAGGGTCGGGCGGGTGATGGGGCAGAAGCCTGGCGGGG
>NW_010410508.1:0-1098 GCF_000710305.1 Buceros rhinoceros silvestris | reverse complement strand
GGTGGGTGCTCTGGTCCCATAACGCCAGCCCCCCGCGTGCTCTGCCCAAGGAAGGTGGCCCCAGGCTGCAGGGGTGACCACGCGTGGGGTGACCCCCAGGGGAGAGGGATGTGGAGAAACGGGAGAGCGGTCACGGGAGATGATAGACCTCTGCTGGGCGCAGGGCCAAGGCGAGATCAGGGCTGGGCTAGTGCTGCCAAGAGGTGGCTGAAGGGTGTCCAAAAGCTGCCTGTCACCTCCTGAAGAGCAGCTCCCAGCAGGATGGAGCCAACCTTTAGGTGGTGCTAGATGGCCCCAGCCAGGAGCACAGGACAGCCCCGGGTGGGCGCCCAGGGGCGTGGGGACCGTCCTTGGAGATCCGCGCACCCGGAGAGAAGGAGCCCAGAGCCGCTGGCTGAGGCTCTGCTGTGAGCGGGGGCTGGACCTGAGCCTTCGGAGCTTCCTCCTTGTCCTCCACTCCACAGCCAGGCTCTGGCTCTCGTCACTCGTGAAGACGGTGGCGGTCACGCAGGGCTGAGTGGAGCTGCTGCAGGAGCTGAGCCGCGCCAGGCGTGGGGCGGCTCTGCCGGGGACGTGTCCCTGGAGCTGCTCGCTGACCAGCCCCAACATCTGGGTGTCCTCAGGCTCCTGGAGGGGGTGACCAGCCCTGTGTCCCTCTGCTGCAAGTGGGGTCACCTCCCGGCTGCTCACTGAGGAGACACAGCTCCCCTGGGGCGACTGGGCTGGCGTGGGGACATCAGCCGGGGTGGCAGTGGTTGTCCATCACCAAGCTGGGCCCTGCCGTAGAGGGGAGAGGGAGCCCTGGTCGCTGTGTGCCCCCTCCTCACGCTGACCGGTGACCGACATCGCGCGTCCCTGGTCTCGGTGGCTGTAGGAGCTGTTTCATGGACCCTTGGAGACCATCCCGGCCTTGGGGCAGAGGTTCTTGCTGCAGATACACCTGGTGGCATCTGGTGTGGACCCCTCCCCCGAAGCACCTGTCCCCTTTGTCACTGCGGGGGGACACCAGAAGAGCGCCGGGAGAGGTGCCACCCCCGTGCTGGCCACCCCACAGCCCCCCACTCTGAGGTGTGGAGCAGAGGCTGGATGGGATCCACC
>NW_010410507.1:3798-4706 GCF_000710305.1 Buceros rhinoceros silvestris | reverse complement strand
AGATAACAGACCAGGACTTAAATTTTTAAAAAACAAAGCTTTGGTTTTTATGTATGTTTTAGAAAAGCTTACTTTCTAACTCTTGTGTAGTAATAGTTTATGCAAAATGGAAAAATCCTTTTTCTAGAAACTCGTAAAAAGACCTTTAAGGCACTTCTGCAATCCTGATCCCTAGTACTTAATATTTGAATTAGAATGATAACTATAAACCTCTAAAACACCAAAAATGCTTTAAATACCAGCCTATCACGATGTGTTTATTAGTATTTTTCTTTTCCTTAAAATTATCACTCTTTTTTTTACAATAGCTTTCTTATTTTGGCACTGCTTTTATATAGTAAATATATATGACAAAATGTTAACTGCAAATACTTTAAGATTTTCTCAGAGTTTTTGGGGGTTTTTAAACTTTCTCTATTTTTCTTATTTTGTCAGGTCCAAACCCAAGAATTTTGAGTTGCATTTAACCTGAAGGTGTCTTTATTGCTATTAAAGAGGGAAAAGACTCAAGTTGCACCAGGGGAGGTTTGGGTTGGATATTAGGAAAAATTTCTTCATCAAAAGGGTTGTTAAACACCGGAGCAGGCTGCCAGGGAAGTGGTGGAGTCACCATCCCTGGAGATATTTAATGGATATGTAGATGTGGTGCTTTATGACATGATTAATGGTGACTCCACAGGATTGGGTTAAAGGTTGGACACTAAGATCTTAAAGGAATTTTCCATCTAAAATAAGTCTTCAATTTTGTGATTCTATGAAATCTGAATATTCTTAAAAGCAATTCTGATAAAGAACCGCCATTCACTGGGGTCTGCAGTCGCGTGGCACCTGGGATATCATGTTAAAGCTAGAAGAGAGTTCTCCTCCGCTGCCCTTTTTTTTTTTTTCAAAAATTCTTAAATTGCAAT
>NW_010410507.1:0-3403 GCF_000710305.1 Buceros rhinoceros silvestris | reverse complement strand
CTGAATATTGCCTAAAACCATAGCTGTGGGAGAGAAAAATTCCCTATAGTATGGGATCATTGTCCTCTCCTCAGAGGCAGAGCTCCCATGAGTCAGAAATCCCACAAAAATTATTTCTTTGAATAAAAGAAGGAGAGGGAGAAATAAGGAGACTCCTATGGTGGTAGCTAAATTTATATTGCATTTCCTTTTCCCACTGAGGACAGGCAGGGTTGAAAGAGAATTTCAAGTTAGCAGCCTGATTCAAAGAATGTAGGGAGTCTGAGGTTGAACTTGGATCTGAATTACTATTTGTGATAACTTTTCTTCTCTGATATTTCAGCCAGGTCATCCTAATGATACAGAATTGTTTGTTTTTCCCACTCTGCTGCCATCTTCCACATTTCCTTTGGGAAAATCAGAATGCTTAAAAGCCACTCTAATACTTATAGCCAATATATTTACTCCCTTTTTTCTCTGTAATACTGTGAGACTTTATTCTGCAAAAACCCATGGAGGTCAAGATATTGATGATTGTTCATAATCTAAAATTTTTTGCACTCTTACAGAAATCATCCCTTGAAGAGAGGTGAACACACAGGCATATGTAAAGGATTACAGCTCGGCTGGCCACTAGATGAATGACAGGTGCTCTCTATCACCCGCTCCCCTTCCCCCTGCTTTCCCAAAGAGAGGAAAGAGAAAAGGAGTAAGAGAGAGAGACTTATGGATTGGAAAAGAAAACTAAAACTCCTTTAATGAGCATAACGACAATAAAGTGAAGTATATACAAACATATATAATACCAAACCCAACACCCCGATGGTTACCACATCACTGACACCACTGATGCTGTGGGCAGACACTGGGGAAGGCCCAGACTGGACTCAGCAGCAGATGGGAACCAGATGCAGAAGCTGGATTCTGGAACTGGATTCAGGAATGCACGGATTAGGATCAAAGGCAAAAGAACAGAGGCCTCCTTGGATGCTGGCCATTGAAGAAGAGAGCAAAAGAGCACAAGACCTGTGTGATCCCTCAACTTTATATTGAAGATGACGTCTATGGGATGGAACATCTCGTTTGTCAGTTTAAGCCCACCTGTCCTGACCTCCTGGTGTCTGCTCCTCCCCGCAGGTGCAGCCTTTTAACTTACTGCACTCCCGCTGTGGTATGCAGGATTTAGCAGTAATCTTGGTCTCCACAGGAGCAAGTATAAGCAAGAGCCTTTCTGCACACCAGTCCCTGGTAATGGCTGTAAACATCAAGCGTTATCACTTCTGGAAACAGACACTGTCCGCAAAAATATGCCATTAACTTCAGACAGTGCAGTCACTTGGAAGAGACTTAGCAGAGATTGAGCTGAAAAGAAAAATCACTGAACAGAATTAGTTCTGTTCTAACTCAAACCAGAACAGCATAATATAAGTTGATGCAACGGAATCAAACTTTTCCTTAAGTGAAATCCTGTCAGACAACCACTGACACTCAAGGCTGTAGTCCTCTAGTGGGAAGAAACTAAGCATCTAATTGAGAGTAATAATTACTAAATATTGATGTCAAAGACGGCACTCAGTCTCTGTGAGGAGGGCCAGCATAAATTTGTATTTCACTCAGAATACAACAGTTTTGTTGGCTTACAACTTTCTAAATAGCAGTATGCACGTTGATCAACTGAGAATTACCACTGCAAGAACATTAATGGTATCATACAACTGGGGTCAAAAGCTGCTAGGCTTCAGATAAATATGACTTGTGTTATCAGAGCATATATTAATACAAATCAGTAGTCTGCATGTTTAATAAGAGGTATAAGCATATTTGACCAATGTCTGACATCACTTATACTAGAGTTAGTAGATTCTGATCATTACTATCACATAAGCATGACAATAACTGCACTGTAGTCTAAGCAAGAGCTAGATAATAGCTGAAGGTCTGTTTACCTCAAAGATGCAGTCAGGCACTCATTTCCCCTGTTTTTAGCTTGGCCAGCTTTGTTACATCATTGTCAGAAATGTCTTTATATGACCTTTTAAAAATTTTTTTGTATGTTTTAAAATCTTTAGGACAATGAAAATAATCTGCTATAGATAAATATTGCTTTAGGGTTAAATGTCTGGCCAATCACTCAGAGACACAGAATTCTTTATGTAAACATCCAACACTGTGCAGCTTATGACTTCTGGAAAATTAAAATGCTTCCCTAAAAGCATAATCAATTACTAACTTTGTGGGGCTGAGATATTATGTTCTCTCAGTGCTCTGTGCTGGTTTGCTGACATTCCCTGTAAGAGGTGATCAAACCTCTATCCCTCCACACCTGTCTTTTTAACCTTGTAACTAACTTAGATAGATACTAGTGGAAAGGAGAGCAAAAGTTGCTACAAGGTCAGGGATCAAATAAGCAGAAGCAGCTTGTTAATGGGGTCCTCAAAGGGAATCAAGACACTAAGAAATTTTTTGTGCACCAGTGAATTAGCCACATATGGTTTGTATACATCTGTTTGTCAAAAACCACTAGAAACTGCCTCAGTAATGTTGGTCCTGTCAGAGACTGCAGAAGAACAGAGTTTAACAGAGGTTAGCAACAGCTCTGGTGTATTCATTCCTTTGATGCAGCTTTTCTCTCTGAAAATAATGAGTTGTTGCCATCACTCTAAAGTAGCAGAGAGCAGTAAATTTGTTGAATAAATGTCAGTGTCATACTTTCAATCACAAAACAGAATAGATTTTGTTTTCTTTAATCATGTTATTATGGTTGGATCCACACATGTAGCAGGAGCAGTCATACTCCAGTCCATTCTAGGAACAGATCTACAAGCAGATCAAGCTACAACACACAAAGCTTTTCCAGTGCTTTCTAAGTTGTAGGGGCTGTTTTGAGACAGACTCTATTTGCAGAGAGGCTCTGGTTTTTTGTAGTTCCACGGACCTTGTGAGCACACACCTGATGCCTGTATACCTGTGTGCCTGTATAAATGCTGAATTTCAGGAAGAAATAGCGTATATATATTCTCTGTTCTTAGCAAATAACAGTTTTGGACACTGTCTGAAACTAAGGGTACACAGAATTCAACAAATGTTTTTCTCCATCTTCTTTGGGCCTTCTTCCTAACAGAATATTGCACAGTTTTGTCTCATGCACAGTCATGCTTTCAACATGTATTTACTACCTGAATTATGGCTGAGGGATTAGCTGCACTGTTAGCACTCTGCTGCACTGTGGTATTTTAAATTACTACAGGGCTGGTCAAACAGGTGAAGATATGCGCATGTGCACACACATACACGTATGAAATGGGAAATGCTCTTTTCGATGGGTGAGCAAACAGGGAGACAGGCATACTGTCACTGTCCATGACATCTTTTACTCATTGCCTCATTTTCTCAAGAGGAGCTGCTCGGGGAGGAACCGCGTGGC
>NW_010410506.1:0-5016 GCF_000710305.1 Buceros rhinoceros silvestris | reverse complement strand
GGCTGGGCCTGTGCCTGCTGATCTCAAGCCCAGGGGCCCCCAGCTGCTGGAGTGCGGATCCTTCTCTTGCCCTCACTTGGACCCTGACCCAGCTCTGCAGGGACTCCCCACACCACCACCCAGCCCTTGTCCTGGGTGCTGCAGAGCAGGAACTGAACACCCCTGGGCTGGCAAGGCACCTGGGCCTGTGGGGAAGGATGTCAGCTTCATGCCTTTCTGACCCAGCGCAGCTGCTGACGGCACTGGCTGCTCTGCCAAAGGAATCAGCAGCCTGGTTGTGCAGCTGGGAAGACGCAGCGCAGATGGCCGTTGCAGGACTGTAGGCAAAGCGGGATCTGGGCAGAGCTCTCTGTGGAAGCAAGTCGTGGGGGCTTCGTACTCTGAGAGAGATGGGCCCCAGGGGAGTACGGCCGGGTGCCTGGAGGAGGTGATGTCTGGCAGCAGTGCAGCTCATCAGTGGCTGGGAACACCAGATATGACTTTGGGGAGCCTGCACGTTTGCAGGGCTTGGGCTGGAACAACACTGCCAGCTCAGAGGCCAGCAGTTTACCAAAGACACGGAGCGTGGAAGAGGTTCAGAGGAAATCCATGGGGCAGCTGGGGATGGTGGATGCCCAGTGACCCCATTCCTTGCAGCTCTGAGAGACTGAAGGGTGAGCTGCTTGTGATTTGGAATTTGAGTTCCTTGATGGAGCGAAGATCTAGTAACAAGATCTAGTCACCTTTAAGATGACATCAGGTGAATCACGACTTTGTGTAAGGTGCAAAGTCTGCGTGCTGCCATTCACTATCCATGGAATACTTTTATGTAGATTGAGGTGGATGCATCTAGAGCTCCCTAGGCATTTCTGAAATGAGTTCTAGATGCTCTTCTGCTTTGGGACCTCCTCTACCTTGTGTTAGGTTGGAGTTCACACTAAATGTGGTAGAACCGATTGCACTCGACCTCAGTAATCCCTTTGCTGCAGTGCCACATTGTGAGTTATCAGTTAAGATGGAGATAAGTAGAGGAGTTATAAGAGATTACTAGAGGAGTTCCCCAGCGGCTAGTCCCAGGCCCAGTTTTCATTAATGACCTCGGCACTCCAAAATAGATGTGCTAATGAAACTGAGTGCTTGTCCAAAGTTGGGAGGCTTTGTTAATACAGCGGAGGACTGAGATATCCTGTAGAAGGAGATAGGCAATCTCGATGGCTGAGACAGGAGAAAAGGGATGAAATGCAGTAGTACAAAATGTAAGGTTTTATTGTTAATGGCTGCCAACGAAATTCTGCTACTAGTTGACAGTGGGGACATACCGCTTGGAAATAGTAGCAGAGGGGAAGGATGTAGGTGTGGTGCCAGTTCCACTACTGGGCAACTCACCTTCTGCTCGGGGCATTACTCTCCCTGGGCTGAGAAGAGGCAGGGAAGCTCTGTTGTCTGACGGCTGCTGGAATCACCACTGGTGGCTGGGAGCAGTAGCTGCTAATCGGTTGCACTTCACGGACACACTGGAATCTGGCTAGGCTGAGGGAGACCCCGACGGGGTACTGAATATGTGAATACCGAATATCATAGGAAATACTTCACGTGTGGCAACCCGGCTAGGGTTTGACAGTCTAACCTGGGGCTGTTGTAACCCAAACAGCATCCGTTCTCAACGAGATCAAGACAGGCAAATCCGTGGGCCTCTTCTGCCTATCAAAGCCCCTTTCATCTTCCAGAGGAAAGAACCTCTTGTTTGAATCTTTGCAATTGTTAGGAGATTTTGTCCACAAAAATAACAGAATATTTGCAGTTTTTTCCCTCTTCCAAAAACTCTTAGAAATAATGTAAATACTTTGAAGTATGTGGAGAAAAAAATTACAGAAATATCAAACTGAAGTGCTTGGAGCTGCAAGCATGCTGCTGGTGTGAACCAGGCTATGCCGGCAATCTCTGCTGAGTGCTTTGCTTCCCAGTGAAAGCTTAATGTTTTCAAAGAATCGGCCCACGTTGAAATCAGGAGTCTGTCTGGCCACTTATCATGAGGACTGGGTGAGGAAAAAAGTGCAGAGCTGTGTCACTGGTTGCCACTGGAATTGCCCTGCATCCCGTAAATTCTACTGCTGCCAGAGACCTGCTTAACAACACCTTTGGCCGCTCTGAGTAAGGTGGTCGTAGTTCTCCCCCACTAGTGCTACCATGTGGGCTTTCCACCACAGCTATAGCTTTAGCTACACGTCTGTGTCCTCGCTCTAAAGGTGGTCTAGGACCAGAAGCATGTGGGAGTGCTCAAGTGTGATTGCTTTCCCAGGCTCTCACGCTTTCTCTTGGGTAGAAGGAGGACCCGGCACAAGCTCTATTCATTGGTTCAGTCAAGGTGTAATCAACAGCAAACAGCACTGTTAGTCCTATTCTGCGTGATCAGGTTTGGGCTGAAACCAGATGGAGACAGGCCATGCTTAGGTGTGAGAACTTGTCTGTGAAAGGAATACTTGCATAGTTCTTACTCGCTGTTCAGATGAGAGGGGGTGGCAGCAGTGTGATTTACAGTGATGACAAAACCGAGCCAGTAAGAAGGCAGATTGAGAGCTGAGAATACACCTGAAACCGTTCAAGGTGAAAGGGAAACCCTGGTACCACGGACCTGAACTGGGCAGGACGCAAGTGCAGAAAACGGCTTTAGACAGCTGCAGCAGCGCCAGCCCTGTTAGCAGTCTCCTTCTTGGCTGAGTGGGGCTGCTCTAGGCCCAGGACAGAATGCTGCCTGCGGTGTCAGCAGTAGGGCAGAGGAGAATTAGGCTGATCAGAAAAGGTGAACCCCAGTGTTTAAAGCAAAGAAGATCCATTTTAGCCACAACATGAAATGACGGGTGAAAACTCTTTCTCTTGTGTTGCCCTCCCCAAGCAGGCAAAAATGTTTCAGGGTGGGTTAGAAACAAGATTCTCAGGAGTGGAGGAGTCCAGAGGGACTCAAGGCAGGAGCAGTTTTACGTTTCATTCTTTCTGCATGTTTGCTCTTATCTCTCATCAAGAACCCCTTAAGTCAGAAGTCAAAGTTCCGAGGCAAGCACTTAACTGTTTTCTTTCCAGCACATGGACACCACCCTCCTTCAATCGGCCTGAGTCTCCTGTCACTGGGGAGGGCAGCAAGCAGCACAGCATGGCTGGGATCTGCAAGGGGGGTGGTGTCTGGGGTGGGGGCCCGGGGGAATTGTGAGGAGAGGCTTGGGGGTGTGAGTTCCAGATGAGTGAAACCATGCTGCTTCATGACCTGTCCACCCGGGGTGGCCCCCTGTACTGTTCCTACCCTGCCTCCATCAGCAACCTGTTTGGGTCCACAGCTGGCAATGCACACCTAACCAAGGATACCCACCCCAGGGATGCCCCCTGCCCTAGCAGACATTGCTCTGGATGCTGTAACACTCCTCCTAGGATGTTCTTTTTGTGATCCAGAAGGTCAGCTCTAAGTGTACATTAGCACTTGGACATCCTGCAGTAGCTACTGCAACCTGGGGGCTACAGTCCCCTCTGTATCTTGGTATCTGTGTAGCTGCACTGATCCGGCAGCTCTTTGGAGGAGCAAATAGGAATTGGGAAATGCAGGATCTTATTCCCTTGGCCCTGGTGGTGAAGCATGGGGTTGGGTGAAAACGGCCCTCTCTACCTCATAAATACTTGAACCTGTATTTGGAAGAGAAGAGCAAAGTATCTGGAAGATCATAATTTCATAGAGCCTAACCAGCTTGGCTTCAAAAAAGGAAAATCACGTCTCATTGAATACCTTGAACATGTCAAGGTTTGTAAAGGGAGATACTATCTTTTATTAGACCAACTGATGGACCTGGAAAAAACAGAGAAGCTTGCAGGCACAGAAACACTTGTTCTGTGGTGTTTTGCAGCTGAATCAGTTGGTCTACTAAAAAGTTATTACCTCTGCTCACAAGTCTCATTTCACTTAATCCTTAGATCATCATCACAGCACAACTACTTGAAAACGTCAGTAAGGAATGGAAAAAAGGAGAATTGTTTTAAACAGTTTATTTAGACTTCTTAAAGTTCTTTAACCAGACCACGAGCTTCTACTAAAGCCAAGCAGGTACGGAGTGAGATCTTGTGCCTTCAGTAGAAGTTATTCCTGGATGGCTTCAAACTTCAGGGTTACACAGCCCTTTTTCACCATGGCAATGTGTTAACAGTGTAGTTTGTGATGTGGTACAGGTCTTGATTGTAGCAGCAGAATAATGGATGGGTTAAGATTGTGAGGAATGACAGAGTACCAGAAAAATAACAGGCCAGTGGACAAAGCACTGGGAAACTCAGTGTTTATTTTAACACATGGAGCTAAAACCAGATCTATTTACAATTTATCTATACACCCGTCCACCCAAGAAAGGGACTAGGGGTCGTTTTATGCAGCTCAGTGGACATGTCTGCACAGTTTACGCTTGAGAGGCACACGTGTAACGATCGTTGCTCTTACCCTTGATCCTTGGGACTGCCTCCATCAAGTGCTCTGGGGATCGGCTGCCCTGTCTGGGAAGCAATTGCAGAAAGCTAGAGAGAATTAAGCAGAGTTTCAGAAGTGGTCAGGAGACCTGACAGAACCCTCTCTGAGGGAACTGATCTACAAGGCTGGGATTATCTCCTTCAGCGGGAACTTTAAAAGTGTACACAGTAAAGGGGGAGGAGGAAAGTGTATACAGCGGAGAAGACAGAGTGGCGGGCTATTTTTACTCTGCTCCTACCGCAGGTGAAATCAAGAACTGATACAAAAGCACTCGGATGACACATTGTGCTGAGAGGTCGCGGCACAGCTGTCACCCGTTAGTCGGGACGGCGCTGGGTATTTGCCTGGCTACCGGGGGCACCCGCGGTTGTGGTTCGCTGCCCTCTGCCCGGCGGGAGTGCGCGGCCGGTGTCTGAGCCGGATTTCAGGAGGTGTGCGGGCTGCTGGCTGCTCCCGGCTGTGGGGTCAGGCCCGCGGGAGCAAGGGACGGAACGGAAAGAGGCCGAGCGGCGGAGAGGCCGTGCTCCGCGGGGATGGCACCC
>NW_010410505.1:2175-3111 GCF_000710305.1 Buceros rhinoceros silvestris | reverse complement strand
CCCTCCCAGCCCAGCAGCCCCAAACCCAGCATGATCCTGGGGCTCGACGCAACACGGAGCCGAAGCCAGCTCAGTGTCCAAATGAAGATCTTAGGGCGATGCCCAAACCTCTCGCCCACGCTCCAAAGAAACCCCATCAGCCCCCGCAGGCAGGTCAGCCCCAGCCCTGACGCCACCACACGGCACCTCAATGCCCATATGTCCTGGTGCACCTGCCCTCCCTGGCACCGCGGCCGCCAGCCCGCTCCTCCCCTCCATCCCTGCCGCAGGCTCCTGAGTTGGGCTCTGCTCCGCCTGCCTTACCCAGGGGGTCCCGCTGCCCCCTCGCCCATGGCCAAGCCACCTGCCACTCCCTGATCATTCACCCCGGTGACCCACAGCCTCAGCCGGGCACCCGTCTCCCCATGCCGGAGAGGATCAAGCCCCCATCCCTGCAGCATCCACTGCCTGCACTGAGTCCGGGTCCAAATCCAGGCTTTTCTACTTTTGTTCAGCTCCCCATTTCTTCCCCAATGCTCTCTCAGAAATCCCTCCGGATCCCCGTGGCACAGCCCAGAGCGGGGGACATTCGACAGCTCCGCTGAGCCAACCTCCTGCACCTCCCTGAGCTCACGGGAGCCATGCACCGGGGCCTCTCCGCTCCCGCACTTCAGGTTTCTTCCCCCTCTCCTCTCCCTTCTTTGCTGTTTTGTTTTACTTACGTGGCAGAAAATAAGAGAAGCCAGGGCTTCTTGCTGCTTCATCTTGATTCAGTCAGTTTTATCTCTCACAAATGCATATGCAGATTGCTCTGCTGCTTTATTTGTTCATTAAGACTTCAATAAAAGTGTTATAAAAATGCCCTTTTTTGTTAATTGCAATTTCTGGTTTAATATGCAAGTTGTGCCGCTCTCCTCGGGGACTCCCCAAGCCTCTCTGTAAATAATGCAGCCGCCC
>NW_010410505.1:977-2056 GCF_000710305.1 Buceros rhinoceros silvestris | reverse complement strand
CTGTGTGCCCGCGCCCCAGCCGTGGCCCCGGCAGCGGAGCCCAGCTTCTCCTCCATCACCGGCCCCACCACGCAGCCCCACAAGGGACCCCAGAGGCCCCCCTGAGCCCACAGCATCCCCGTCCAGCCCCGCGGCATGCCCAGCCTTGGCCGGGAGAGCAGGAAAGCTCTGCTGGAAGGCGCCGTGGGCACCAGATGAGGTCAGGACAAGCTCTGCTGAGGCTGTGAGTGCCTCACGGGGTCACCCAGCGAGGGGCAAGGACCATTTCCAGCCTGCGTGGATGTGACCAGGAGGTGGGTGATGTGGTTCCACCCGCAGGGACTCTGCCGAAGCCTGGGAAGACGCCAGGGATTGAGGCTCCTCTCAAGGCTGCTCTGAGGCTTTATAGATTGCGGTGCCACCGTTCAGCGATTCCCCAACGCTTTAAAAGACCCCATTATCACTTGCCTGTGTCTGTGCAACGTAAGTCATTTCGCTCTGATGTTTCCCATATCGAGCGTCTGCCTCGGGCTGAAATTTTGAGGGAAATTTTAGCAAGAACGGTTCAAACATTTCCGAGAACAAGGCTGGGGAAAAATGCTGCTTTGACACATTAAAAAAAAAAAAAACACCAACCAACGTTCTCCAACCCAACACTCAGAAACCTCCCCACGTTCCTGTGTCCTGGTGAGCAGCCCGGAGTGGGGCAGGAGGCAGTGGGTGCCCTCAGTCCCCCTCAAGCCCCTGCCCGGCCAAAGATCTAGCGCTCCCCTGGCACCCACACCCAGCACCCATCGCTTCTCCCGCGCTTCCCCCTCCCCGCAGAGGAAGGGAACAAATCAAGGAGACGGTGAGGCTGTAAAGCATCACCAAGAGCCCCAGGACAAGGCACTGGGGCACTCCCCAGCTGCTGCCTCCCCAGCCCCGCTGTGCGAGGGGGTCAGATCCTGCGGCACAGCAGCCCGTTATGTCACATCCCTTCTGGTGTCTGTGAAACACGCGGTGTGGCAGCACTCCCCCCTCGTCTTCGCCAAGAGCTGGGCTGCGCCGTGAGCCAGGCGTGGGACCTCCCCAGCACAGCACCTCCCTCCACAGCAGCG
>NW_010410505.1:0-950 GCF_000710305.1 Buceros rhinoceros silvestris | reverse complement strand
CCGTGAGCCGGGCGTGGGCCCCCCCCAGCACAGCCCCCCCCTCCACAGCAGCGAGTGGCTCCCCAGCGGGATGGGGACCCGACTGCCTGACTGCAGAAAGTCATTTACCCCTGACCTACGGCACCAGCGCCTGTCCCAGGGGCTGGGAACAAGGCACTGGGAACACGGCGGTTGTGCTCCAGTAACACACGCACCTGTCAGTAGGAAACCCATGAGAATCGAATGAAGTGAGGAGGGCATGGCCATCAAACACGGGAAAATGAAGCTGTTAGATCCTCACACTCATTAAATGGCTGTGGTAACGCTTTATTTTAATAGCACATTTAATTCATCCTTAATTCCAGGGGAGCTCCCACAGAGGTCCCCATGGCATCCACACCAAGAGCAGATGAATGGGTTGTACTTAGTGCCGTGAGAATCGAATGAAGTGAGGAGGGCATGGCCATCAAACACGGGAAAATGAAGCTGTTAGATCCTCACACTCATTAAATGGCTGTGGTAACGCTTTATTTTAATAGCACATTTAATTCATCCTTAATTCCAGGGGAGCTCCCACAGAGGTCCCCATGGCATCCACACCAAGAGCAGATGAATGGGTTGTACTTAGTGCCGAGACAACGAGCACCCGACAGCTCCGGCACAGCCCCACAAGACGTGAGGTGTATCCCTGGCAGGTCGGACAACGCACCCTCAGAAGCCACATCCAGGGGACAGGCAGCTCTCCAGGGCCCTGATGACAGCAATCTGTGTAGGATCTACGCCTGCAATTCACCCCCCCACAATCCCCTCGCGAGTGTGAAGAGGACCAGGAGAGCCGGGGCGCGAGGGGCCCACGGGCTGGAACAGCACCAGCACCACGGCAGCGGAGCGGGTGCTTGCTTGCAAAAAACTAGCAGCCAGAAACTCCAATTTCTGGAGCGAAAACAGCTCCTGCCAGTGCTGCTGCAGCA
>NW_010410504.1:0-701 GCF_000710305.1 Buceros rhinoceros silvestris | reverse complement strand
CTCACACCCCTCAGCCCTACCACCCAGGCCAGGCACCCCCCGGGCAGGGGTGGCTCGGGGCAGCTGCTGTCCCTTTGTGTGAGACCATTTGGATGCCAGAGCCCCGGACCGCTCCGGAGGCTGGCAGTCAGGATGTGCTGGGGAGGCAGGGGAGCAGGGCAGGGGCAGCTCACCATGACATAATGTCTCTGCATCTCTGTCTTCTCGCTCACCAGTTTCTCACATTCCAGCTTCAGGCTGCAAAGGGCATCCACAGTTTTCACTCATGGACCCACATCTCCTGCCCCATCCCTCTAGTACCCACTTTGCACCCCGTGACTTCAGCAAGCTCAGCACATCTCCCGCCCGGTCCCACAGTCTCACAGAGGTGTCTCGCACCCACTCCTCAGTGGTGTTGCCATCCCTGGAGAACCCAAACCCCTGTGGCTGTGCTGCCCACGCCGCCCCTGGTTCCCCCCTCTGAACAGTCCGGTACCACTGCCGTCCCCTCCACCTCGTGCTACACCCAGCTCAGCCGGAGGAAACAGACCGTGGGTGGTCTCCCCCTTGGGACCCCCACTCAGCGCCTGGTGCCCAATCCACAGCTTCACGCTACCCCTCAGCCTAGACCTCTCTCCCGAGCACTCCCCTAACCAGGACCCCCTTCTCCACCTTCTCCTGCCTGGTCTGCACTCCATCCCGACCCCGAGCCCGGACTCCCC
>NW_010410503.1:3204-4688 GCF_000710305.1 Buceros rhinoceros silvestris | reverse complement strand
TGCGTGGGCTGAGGCGCCTGGGGCTGGAGTGGGGCAGAGGCCTGCTGTGGGGTGCGGGGCCCTGGGGCTGGGGTAGGGCAGCGGCCCGGTGCGGGGTGCAGGGACCTGGGGTAGGGCAGGGGCCCAAGGTGGGTCTGGGCAAGGGGAAGGCAGCCCGGTGGTGCCCAGGGCCGCCTCCTTGCCGGGAGGGACGCTGGGACCTGTTAGTTTCCCACCCGTTTTCCGCCACCGGTGTCGCCTTGCCGTGCCTCGCAGCTTCCCGCTGCCGGTGTGGGCAAGGTCAGGGCGGCGGGTGGGGTGTTCTGCCGGGCTCCCTCTGCCCCACGCCAGCCTCTGCGTGAGCTGGAGGTCGCAGAAGCCTCTGACGGGGACTGATTCACTCCTGAGTGCCCCTTTGCCTCTGGCTGTTTCCACATCTCCCGGGTGTTCTCGAGTTTCCCTTTCCCAGCGAGTCCGGCTGAAATTTAACACATTTGGCAAATCAGGGCAGTTGTGGCAGGCGCAGAGACACCAAATCCTTTGGCCTGTGGAGGAAGATGGTTTGTGCTTAAAAACCAGTCGATCTGCGGAGCTGGGCGGGCACAGAATGCTGGGCAGGGAGCAGGGAGCGCAGCCGTGTTTAATTAGATGAAATTCCTCTTGGTGTGTTTCAAGAGGTTGGAGTAGCTCCGTGTGAGGCCGAGCTTTGCCGCTGAGTGTGGTGACAGCAAAACTGGACGACAGTGGCAGAGGTTTTTCCAGCAGAGGTGGTGAATGAGGCGGGACAGGCTCAGCAGCCATGGCTGACCTTCCGCAGCGGGCAGCGGCTCAGGCCTCCCGCCCCGAGGGCTTTGTGGGGGTTCTCAGCAGGGAGACGTCAAAACGGGACGACAGTGGCAGAGTTTTTTCCAGCAGAGGTGGTGAATGAGGCGGCACAGGCTCAGCAGCCATGGCTGACCTTCCGCAGCGGGCAGCGGCTCAGGCCTCCCGCCCCGAGGGCTTTGTGGTGGTTCTCAGCAGGGAGCAAAAGGGGAGGAATGGCCTGTCCCGAGGTCAGAGCTGCTCGGAAGGAACAGCCCGTGGAGGCGGTGCAGGGTGCAGGTCCTAAAGGACACGCTGCTTGTGGTGGCTTCTCGCTGCCTGTGAGCGTAGGGGGTCACCGAGGTCATCGGCCTGAGCTGAGCTGCCACGCCTGTTGCTCGCCCCGCGGACACTCACCACCGGTGGTTTGCTGTTGCTGAAGGTTCTCCTGAACTCGGTGTTTGTACAACCTGCGGAGAGGCTCTGGGTCCTTGCAGCCACCATGTCACCCGGTCAGGAACCTGTTTTCCCGGAGTACGAGACTGAGACCAGCCAGACATCGAAGCTGTTGAGGAAATTTAAAGAGACGCCGTTCGTGCCCATCGGTAAGTTAGCTGACGAAGTGGGGTCGCGCAGCTCCTCCTCTCGCTGGTGCTGCTCCCCGTCTCCCTACGAGCAGGAAGTGGCTCCCTGGTGCAGCCTCC
>NW_010410503.1:2571-3191 GCF_000710305.1 Buceros rhinoceros silvestris | reverse complement strand
TGCAGCCTCAGTGTGGTGACAGCAGTGCCACTCCTCACACGGAGAGCGCTTGGGTCACCTGGGGTGAACTATGCCCAGCGGGTGCCAGCAGATCTCTGTCACCGGTGACTGCAGTCACAGGACTTTGCTCTCCGGCGTACTGTGAACTGCAGGAGCCCAGGTTCTCCCGAGCGCGTTGGCAGAACTTCCCTTCAGCCCGTGTGGGAGCTCGTTTGAAGGCCCTAAACCTCTTAATTGGTATTTAATGAAGCTGCCACCGCAGTGGAATACACCCCACGCTTGGGACGTGGCAGCGGCCTGTGAATGATGTGATCAATATCCTAAAGCGGGAGTGAAGGGACGGAGCTGGGAAACGCGTACCTCGCTGCTCCGTGTCCTGTGCGGGCGACAGCGGGCGCAGGCTGAGCCGGCACCGCCGAGGCTCTGTTTGTTCTCCTGAAGGATTCACAGTGAACTCTATCCCTGTGAGAGAGAACCTTGCTCGCCCTCTGTCCCTGCAGCTCGGGACAAGGGAGGTGGCGTTTGTCCCGTCCCGCTGACAGCTGGCCAGTCGTGCCCGCATCCCGAAGAGCAGCCTCCGCAGGCTGCTGGTATGGCAAGGCGGGTCCCCAGGCCGCGGG
>NW_010410503.1:2112-2453 GCF_000710305.1 Buceros rhinoceros silvestris | reverse complement strand
CAGGCCGAGGGTCCGAGCTGCCGCCCAGCCGCGTTCCTGGGTGTGAGCCTCTGGCTGGGGAAGAGGGTGCAGGTGGTGCTTGGGCTTCTCAGGAGCATCCAGGAAGCTCTGACACCCGAGCTGCTGCTGTAGCACCTTAACACTCGCTGAAATCTCTCGCTCTGCTCCGCGCTGACTTGCGCAGAGACCTTCTGGCTCTGACAGCCCCCTGACAGGAGGGTGCAGCGAGGTGGGGGTTGGTCTCTGCTCCCCAGGAACAAGGAAAGAGGAACTGGCATCAGGTTGCCCCAGGGAAGGTTGAGGTTGTCCCTGAGGCAGAATCTCTTTCCCGCTGGGGATGT
>NW_010410503.1:0-2002 GCF_000710305.1 Buceros rhinoceros silvestris | reverse complement strand
TGCAGGGCTGTGGCAGGCTGCCCAGGGCAGTTGTGGAGTCCCCATGGCTGGAGGTGTTTCCCAGCCGTGTGTAGGTGCTGCTGAGGGCCAGGGGTCAGCGGGGACCTGGCGGTGCTGGGGCAACCAGGGGGCTTAACCTTAAAGGCCTTTCCCAACCAAAACGCACAGAACCAGAGTCATTATCCAGAATGTGATTATTCCTGGAATGTTTTAAGTGGGTCATGTCACATTTCGAGGAGGTGGCTCTCCACTCAGAGGGATGCTCTCCTTGCCTCGCAGGGATGGCCGGCTTCGCCGCAGTGGTTGGCTACGGGCTGTACAGGCTGAAGCACAGAGGTGACATGAAAATGTCCCTTCACCTTATTCACATGCGCGTGGCAGCCCAGGGCTTCGTCGTGGGAGCGCTAACGTGTGGTACGTATTAACCGGAGCAGCGGTGTTTGGCGACCCCCCAGCGCTGTGTCCGTCGCAGGCCTCACCCGTTGAGCCCAGCTTGCTAATGCTGCCGCGTCCCTGTGTTCCAGGCGTGCTGTATTCCATGTGTCGGGAGTACTTGTTCAAGCCCAAGGAGTAACGGCGAGCTGACCGAAATCTCTGTCCCGGAGGTGGCCTGTGCACTGCAGCTACAACCCTCACAGCAAGGGGTTCGTGAGGAAAAAAATAATTTGTGGTATCAGAGAATTCCCCTGTTGTTATCTGTTTTGTTCCGGTACGCGGCAGCCTAAACAACTGCGGACAGCCAGAGCGGGTACCGGCGTCTGGTTCTGATTGACGCTACCGTATCCCAGTTCTTAGGGGGTACAGTAGAGTACAATCCCTTTATCTCCCCCTCAGCTCAGTCCTGAAATCAGTGACGACTTTTTGCTGCCATTGCCCCAAAGCACAAAGTGTGAACCAGCTTCTGCGAGGCCTCGGGCAGCGGGTGTGAGGTGGTGTCCTGAGCGCTTTGCTGTCATTTTCTGCCCTGTGTATTTGTCAGCCTCCAGTGTTGTCATCTAGAAGCTTCCAGTAGTGCTAAATGACTTGAGAGAAATATAAACTTATTTTTTTTATTTAAGGCATAAGTATATGGTATGTTGCAGCTATTTAAATGTTATATTTATTCCTTATTGAAGAAGACACAGGCGCTGTTTGTACTTATGGATTTTTCAGACTCTTGGATTTACTATATTTTGTAACTTTATTTAGCGTTCTTCTGAATAACATTTAAATGTAACATTTAAAATACATACTGTGAAAACTAAACCTCGGTTTGGGTGTTGTAATGCTGTTAATGACCGAGCTCTGACTCCTGCAGTGTCACTTCCCCTAGAGAGTTTAAAACATTTTAACCTGAAAACCCCCCATCTCCTCCAATGGGGCGTTAAAACCCTTCCCTGTGAATTGGCGGTTATTTCTCACTCGAACCCCTTGTATTTCCAACAGCGGTCACACAAATAAAAGCGCTGGTGAAGCCAATTTGTAAAACACCTCGTTTTCTCTCCTGTTAGCCGACATTGCGCGGTGACGGTACGTCTCTAGCAGATCCCACCAGGTACGTGCTGCACCTCTGTGACACTGTACAGAGCGGCGGGGGATGAAACGCCAATGAACGTGCGAGCGCTGCAGACAGGGGCTGTCTGGCTGTGGATCTGCTGGGGTGGGCCCCCCCTGTGCGGCTCACGGACGCGAATCAAAAAGATCCCACCAGGTACGTGCTGCACCTCTGTGACACTGTACAGAGCGGCGGGGGATGAAACGCCAATGAACGTGCGAGCGCTGCAGACAGGGGCTGTCTGGCTGTGGATCTGCTGGGGTGGGCCCCCCCTGTGCGGCTCACTGACGCGAATCAAAACCACCTGGGCGGGGGCGGCGCTGCGGGAAAGGCCGTTCCCAGCCGGCGCCATCCCGCTGTCCTTGACTGCTTGCTCCCACAGGTCTCCCTCAGGGCGGCAGAGGGAGTGAGGAGACGAGACGCCCCTCCGTGAGGCAGAGCCCTTTTTTCCAGCCGCCGCCCTCCTCC
>NW_010410502.1:0-3662 GCF_000710305.1 Buceros rhinoceros silvestris | reverse complement strand
TTTAAGGTCCCTTCCAACCCAAACCATTCTTACAGATAAATGGAAAGGTCTTATCTTTCTATTCACTTAGACTAAGTAAGATTTTAACCCCAGATTTTATCTGATTGCTATTTTCTCCATTAAGTTGAATTGGACTTTATCAGCTTCTTCCAGATTCTTTGGTGGAATTCAACCAAAATAATATTTTGCTTACTTAGCAGATGCTCAATATATTTTCTGTGGGATGTGTGTGTATGTGCATAGGTGTGTGTTTGTGTGTTCATATATCATGGGCACATTGAAGTCTGTTGCTGACTTAAGTAATATTAGGATCTTTTATATAAACATATACAAATATGGATACAGACATTTCTGTGTATATGTGGAAATACATAATAGTATACACACGCACATGTAAACACACAGAAATTCTTACAATATAGTTGAAATTCTTCACTTACTCAAACTTTATAAATGACTACATGTGGTTCACTCGTATTTCTAAAGCTGGCTTTTAACTTTTCCACTGTATCATATTCACACAAATATGAACATACTCTGTTTGATATCTATTGCCTGTAGTTACCGATATAAAGCGCAAAAATTGGTTATAGTGACATGGTTTCCAGACTGTATGACAGGAAAATCATACTCTTTAAGTTAGGTTTTATCTTTAATTGCAAATAGGTGTGCTTTAGTTTGATTAAAATTTGAGAAACTTATAGAGGTTTTCTCAGTTGCAAAGACTGCCATCAATCATTCCTTGCTCCTATCCCACCTCTCATCCCATAGAAAACTTTTTGCTTTGTCATTTTGTCTACTGTTACTGTAAAGGTGGCTTGCCACACCATCTGTCCCCACAGTAGTAGCTACAACATGTGTGTGCAGGGTAGGCTGGCAAAGTCACCGTGCAGGTTGCTCTTCATATTTTGAAGATGGTGAGGAGTGTGTTCTGGAAGCTGTTTAGCAAATAGGGATACTTGTTGATTTACTAAATCAGCATACCAAATTTTCATCCCTCTGTGTCATTACCAGCTTAATATTTCAGTTATGAATACCCTCACTCCCACTCCCACAATACAGTTAGGGGCTTATAGGAAGTCCATTTTATTTTTTAATTTCTTCAGTTTCTTAGCTTCTCCTTACACAGCACATCAGGCACCATGGTTAGACACAGTCAAGTGGCCACTTCTTCTTGTGTATGTCATTCTTCACCTCTCATGCCGCTGCCACGGCCTGTTCTTATTAAAATCCTCTGCAAATAAGATTGCTTATGTACATCCATTGCACTGCAGCCTGCCAGCTCTGCTCTCCCCAGCTTGTGTGTCCATGAATTGCTTGTTCATCAGGATGAATATTTGTTCAGTGAAATTCATAGCTTTGCAGCTCAGACATTTTGGGACAACTCTTCCTGCCTCCAAGATTCAAATTTCTTGCCGTTGTGACAGGAGGACTTTCACTAGTTTGCTGACTACAATCGATGATATTTTTTAACTGAACATGCTCTTGAGTCCCTTTCTTGCACAGATTGAGATTGAAGGGAAGGGAAAAGAAAAAAAAATACAGAATTATTACTTAAAGCCTGCATATACCTGTGCATTAATTTGTAAGGACAATATTTATTATATATAGCTGTTCCAAAGTAGGGTCAGATCCTCTGACGCTGCAGGGTTTTTATTTACTGTTTTTGAGGAAGTATCTGTATTACCTGCAGCATTCAGAGGTGATCAAGACCCTCATACATTTCTGGAAACAGTTGGAGAAAAGCTTTTAAGATCCTGACGAAGCCTGACACTGTCATGGAGACAGCACAGCTGCCACTCTGCCCGTCTGCTCCTTCTCTGGGAATCCGTAGAAATCCTGGCCATCATTTGAATCAAGAGGAGTTTTGTCACTCACTTCAGCGGAGTCAGAATTTCACCCTGTAATTTGAAACATTCTCTGCAGATGACAGGCAAGTAAAATGATTACCTCACTGTTCCCACTGTCTCTGTGTCATAAACTGCGCAGAGATTATCATCAGTGAAGTGCAGTACAGATGTTCCCTCCCTTATTCCTTCTCAGTCATCTTTCATCCTCCTCTGTCCCCTCTTTTTCCTTACAGTTCTGTTTTTTACTCCTCATTGCGTTTTTCTGGCATTCAGCACCGGGGAGAGAAGCCCCTACATGGACAATTCATCAATCTTTGGCAGTGGTTGAGGCTACCATTATCTCTTACAAGAGAAAGACAGCTTTATAAATCAAGGGACAGTTTGAAATGAGGAAGGTTTATAAATACAATAAAATGTCTAATAATTATTCAGAAGGTTTGAAATTTATCCGCTCTCAGTAGCGTTTCTCTCATTAGCCACTCCACATGACTACACCACTCATGAGTGAAAAGGTCACCTCCTATATCATGAATATAAATTGCAGGCTCTTTAGTGTAGTTTTGATATGTTTCATATGTAGAGCGAGGATGTGAGAGATGGGAGCTGTCTCCTAAAAGCTGTAGTGCCCAGAAGTGAAGAATGTTGGAAATGCCTGACCTAATTTGTGCCCATGTTAGGAAGAAGGGTATATACTTTTAATAACGCTACTTTCATTTGAAAATTGTTTACCTGTCAACAGAGTGAAGAAGAATCTTTAGACAAAATTAAAAAGTGGATGTGTCCAGATCTTTATGTTCAGCTAAAAGCTGCTTTTGTGCAGGTGAAGAGAAGGAAAAACAATTTTATCTAGCCAGGGGCCAGGATTCAGTTATGGCTCTGGTGTGACTTTATTTCCTGGACATAAATCTGAGACTTTTTATCTTGTTTCAGTGGTCTCATGTACACAGATGTTATGCTAAAAGAAAGGAAGTTCATGTATCTCAGTAGCTCTTTACAGGCTCTACCTGAACAACATTGACAGGGGCTCAGGCCCTTATGCCACTCTACCTTTACACATCAACTATTTGGAGAAAGAAAATCCAAGACTTTTTTTCACATACAAGTTTCTCAGATGCTCGGCATGGAAGAAACATTCTTTTAGTCTGAGGCACTTTCTTCCCAGAGCACTTATTACACACAGTCTATATACTATGAAGACCTTAGTTTCTGTGGTGTGTTGACCTCGGTTGAGTGCCAGGTGCCTGCCAGAACTGCTCCATCACTCCTCTCCTCAGCTGGTCAGAGGGAGAAGAAATACAATGAAAGGGTCATGGGTTGAGATAAGAAGAGGGACCACACTTCGCAATTACTGTCATGGGCAAAACAGGCTTTTCTTGGGGATATCAGTTTCATTTATTACCAATCAATCAAAGTAAGATAATAAGAAAATAAAAAATTAGCCTTTAAACACCTTCCCCCAGTCCCTCCCTTCTTCCTGGGCTCAACTTCACTCCTGAATTCTCTACTTTCTCCCACCAGCAATGCAGGCAAGCGAGGAATGGGGGTTGTAGTTGGTTCATCACGTTGTCTCTGCTTCTCCTTCCTCCACAGGGCAAAGACTCTTCATGCTTACCCTCTGCTCCAGTGAGGGGTCCCTCCCATGGGAAACACTCCTCCATGAACTTCTCCAACATGGGTCCTTCCCATGTGAGTCCCTTCCTCAGGGTGTGTCTTTCAGGAACAGATTGCTCCAGTGTGGGCTTCCCATGCAAGTACAGCATCCACCTGCTCCAGTGCGGGATCCTCCATGGGCTGCAGAGGGACAGTCTGCCT
>NW_010410501.1:2679-3085 GCF_000710305.1 Buceros rhinoceros silvestris | reverse complement strand
TTGGCTGTCCAGGATGAGGGTGGAGACAGTGTCTGGCAGCGAAAGGTCAAAGTAGGTCTTGTCCAAGTCCTCCTGGAGGTGCCGCTGGAGCCGCAGGAGCTTGATCTGCTCCTCTGTGGCCTGGGGAGCAGAACACCATCCTGAAGGGTCTCCATCCCAGCTCTGCCCATGGCAACCAGAGGGTCCCTGCCCCGGCAAGGGATGGCAGCGCCTGCCCGAGCCTGGCCATGGAGCTCAGGGAAGCAGAGGGGCCCAGCCAGAGCCCCAGGGCACCTCACTGGCCCTGGCTGCACTCACCTTGGCGGCAAACTCGTTCTTGGCTTTGTAGTACTCGTCCACAGCGTTCTGCAGAGCTGCCACTCGCCCTTCGATGCGCTGGGGACAGGGAGCAGGGCCATGTCCACCC
>NW_010410501.1:2131-2471 GCF_000710305.1 Buceros rhinoceros silvestris | reverse complement strand
GCCAAGATGGGGCTAAGGCAAAGCTCCATCTCTGCAACCGTTTGTCTGAGCCCCTTAGCTCACCCTGGGTGGGATCCTGATGTCCTGACACATGCAGAAGAGGACGATGGCCCTGAGGGATGATGGGCAGCTCCTCTCCCACACCTAGAGCCCACCCTGAGTGCGGGGAGGGCGGAAACTGGGCACTGACCTTCTCGGAGTAGCTGGAGTGGACATGGAAGTTGCCAAGCTCCTGGTGGTTGTCGTCCTGGTTATACAGGTCCTTCAGCGTCTCCCGCTCCTGGTGCTTGCAGAACTGGGGAGCGATGGGAGGGGGGTGTTGGGGTGCCTGGGGACAGGG
>NW_010410501.1:1405-1728 GCF_000710305.1 Buceros rhinoceros silvestris | reverse complement strand
AAACCCCCACGGGCCTCCAGCTCCCTCCACCCGCATCCCAACGCAGCACAAAGCTGCTAACGGGCGCCCCCAGCCCCGAATTCCCGCTGCAGAGCCCCCTCCCCCGCCCACCCTCCCCCTCACCCAGGTCGGTGTCCCCGCTCTCGATGGCTTTGCTGAGGGCCAGCTTGCTCCGCTTCATCTTCAGCAGCAGCGGGACCTGCTCCCCCGAGCGCGGCTCATACTCCAGCAGCTGCAGGCAGCAGAGGGGGGGTCAGGCAGTGGGACCCCACCAGCCACAGAACGGTGGAACCAGGACAACCCCACTGGGGAAGAAATGGTTC
>NW_010410501.1:547-1069 GCF_000710305.1 Buceros rhinoceros silvestris | reverse complement strand
GGTGTGGCCCCCCCAGTTCCCCCAGTCCAGGGGACGATCCCTGCCCTGGCCCTGCTGGCCACACCAGTGCGGGTACAAGCCAGGGAGCCGTTGACCTTCTTGGCCACCAGGTCCTTTTCCCGGGGCAGTTTCCAGCTGCTCTTCCCACAAGCATTGCTGAGGGTTGGTGTGACCCCAGGGCAGAACCCGGCTCTAGCCCTGGTTGAACCTCATCCCCATCCCACCAGACACACCACGGCCCCAGCCAGGAGACCTTGATGGCCAGCTCCGTCCTGCCGCAGTCATAAGCCCGGGCAGCGATCTCGGAGTAGGAGATGCCTGGTGTGTCGCCCAGCTTCTGGTTGATGGCATGGGCCACCTCCTCATCGGACTTGTCCTTCTGCTGCACCTAAAAGGACGCCAGAGGAGAAGGTCTCCGCATTGCCCCCACCAGGCAGAGTCCCCCCAGCTGCCCCCTCACCTTGTAGCAGGCCCAGTGGGCCAGGATGCGGCTGACGCCCTGGATCTCGGAGAGCCGCAGGT
>NW_010410501.1:0-461 GCF_000710305.1 Buceros rhinoceros silvestris | reverse complement strand
GGCCCAGCGGGCCAGGATGCGGCTGACGCCCTGTATCTCGGAGAGCCGCAGGTACTCGCAGATGCGGATGGCCAGGGGGTAGAGCCGTCGCAGCACCAGCCTGGTGGGGCACACAGAGACGGGGGGTCAGGGACAGGGCCCTGCGTGGGTCTGAGGAGCCGAGTGGCTCCACTAGCCTTGTGGGGGGCTTAGAGCCTGCTCAGCCCCCGGTCAGGGTGACAGGGACCCTGGGGATGGGGACTGCAGTGTGACCGGACACTGGGTTGCGGTGTCCAGCTCACGGGGACCCCTCACCGGTCCAGCAGCACCTCGATGGTGAGACGCTTGTATCTGCGGGGACAGTCAAGGGACCTCTTGGACCACGAAACCCCACAGAGCGCAAGGCACCCACCCCACTCCCTGCCGCACCCCGGGCCGGCTGTGTGGGACTGGGTGCTGGTTTGGGATCAGTACTCTGCCCC
>NW_010410500.1:74395-76295 GCF_000710305.1 Buceros rhinoceros silvestris | reverse complement strand
TGATTGTCATTGGATATGCTCAAAACTCAACCGGACAAGGAGCAGAGCGACATGATCTCACTTTGAAGTTGGCCCTGCTTTGAATAAGGGGTTGGACTTGACCTCCAGAGGTCCCTTCCAAATTAAATTATTCCATTTTATAACTGCTAACATGCATTAAATGTTTTATGCGGTACCTGTGGGGGTTGATTAACACTTAGCTCCAAAAGCGGGCACTCTGGCTTCAGTTTCATGACACCTACCTCTCGGTGTGAATTTCAGCCTGCCTGGGTTGTGAGTTAAGCTAAAACTGGTATGAGACACTCAAAGGATGTGCAGAAAAGCAGTGTCTGTTCAGGATGGTAACTGACTGTTGTCCCCACGCCAAGGCATAGACCAAAACCCAGCTGGATAAAGTGATGCAGAGTCCATTTAGTTCAGCCTAAATGTAGGCAGTCCCTTCCAGGAGAGAGTTGGTCTGTCCTTCCTGGCTGTACGCTCCTGCTGCCTTCCTGCCATCAGACATAGCAACAGAGCAGCCGCAGAATGGGCCAGACCTGTTTGTACCCTTAGTTTAATCCTCCACAAAAGATGTTTAGCTAGCAATATGCCAGGGCTAAGCAATATGTTAAATCAACCTTGTAATTTTTAGCATTAACGTCTTTTTCCCTGAACACACCAGTTTGTGGTTTTGATCAGTGACGTACGCACAAACTCTCAATTCCATTGATCTCTCTTAAACATAATACACGTTACTACAGAGTAAAGGATATATCTAGGAGTTTATCAGGTGCCCTAAAAAGACATTTTCAGCATCCAGTTGCAGGACCCAGCCACGTGCAATCCTGTATGGCACATTTACCTCTTGTGCTGATGGCCTGGGACATGTTTCCAACTCTGGAGTATCTGACATAGGATATTCTACTATTTTTTTTTTTTATCACTCGGTGAATCTTGTAATTCAGTGCAGGAGATGGGAGGCAAGATGAGAGGTCAAGGTCCTCATTTCCTGCTTCTCTGATCCCTGATTCCCCCCAGGGTTGTATATTGAGATGTAAGACTTGCAAGGTCTCAAGTTGCCATGCTGTTGGTGACTGAAAGAGCGACTACACAGCATCCTAAAGATTCTCTTTGAGGCAGTCCCCTGTATTACTGGACTTTCCCAGCCTAGTGTCTAGCCATCCTTTAAAAGAGCAGGTCTTTCCTTCCACCCAAGGAGCAGTTTCAGGGTTTAGGCCGGCCCACAGGCTTGCAATGTCTATTTTCAGAGTGTGTCTTAGGTGGAGTCATGCAGCGAGAATCACTCTCTTAATTACCATATCATCTCTAGGAACATGTCCTTACCTGGCTCAGAGTATCAACTCCCACAAAAGTGATGAGAGACTTCTTCAAGGAAAGTCTCTTCTTGCAGGGTTCCTCTGTATAATCATACAAATTTCTCCAAGTTGCCCCAAGTCACAGATTTACTGAGGAAAGGCTGTACAAGCTGACCCTTTGCAAACAGTAAAAAACTCCCAACCCTAACTACTTCCCTCAAGAGCTGCGCTCGTAAAAAAGTCTGTTACCATATTTTATTCCACCACTTCACCTAACACTGAAATCTCAATGTTACAGCTCTTCCAGTGTCTATATATTTCTGTGCACATTTTAATAAACACATGGGACTGTAATACTGTCAGAAGTTTCTCCAGCCCGAAGTTTAAGTCTTCCAAAACCTAATCCTGCAGACCTCAAATTAGTCTCAGATGGCCTGACATGCTCTAAAACTGCAGTTGTATGTTTGTGAAGGTTCCGTGAATTGGTTATTACTTCGGCTTGGTTAATAACAATCTAGACAGAATTGACATGTTTAAAACAAATCGTGGTCTGAGCAAGTATCGATAGTTTTTTGCAGCCAGTGTTTAGGGAGTTCTTCATCAGG
>NW_010410500.1:64662-74316 GCF_000710305.1 Buceros rhinoceros silvestris | reverse complement strand
AGCAGGAAGATTGATTTTCCTTTTGACAGTGTTGTTTTCTTTTTTCTTTTTTCCTTTTTTTTCCTTTTTTTTCCCCCTCCTCTGCCTTTGGCTATTTTAGGCCCAGGGGCGTTGGTAGGCTAGTTGTTTACCTTAGCTCTGGTCGTTCTGAATGCCTATTCTTCCTCTTATCTCTCCATGGTATCCTCTTCATCTGTTCAGAAAGCACTAACAATTTCCAGCCTTATCTTTTAAGACCATCTTCAGGAGCAGTTTTGCAAATGTTTTCTGAAAAGGACCTGGCACTTAGAAAGTGCAGCTGCAAAACCATTTAAATGAGATTTCGGAGGAGAACATTGAAAAATGAACATAAGCACTGCTGTCTTTTTTTTTTCTTACATAGAATTCTTCTGAGTATTTTCACCGAGCTTTAATCCCCTCCGCCTACAGAAAGGCAACGTTTGAGAAAGGCTGGGAGACGAAGGGTAAGGCTAAATCTGTAACTTCAAGTAAAGGGCACTTACCTGAATTTACTCCACCAATAGCTATGTAAACTGAACACTACTAAAGGAGGTACACGACCTGTAATATGAGCATCTTTACAAGCAGCATATGCAATACATAATAAAGATGAACGAGCATAGTTCATTCCTTCTTATTCTCCATTTTCAAATGGAACTCTGAAATTAGATTGTCTACTGTGAGATTGACCATTTATTTGGCTTTCTCAATATACGTTCAAGCAGACTTAGCACACCAGCATAATGTATGTTTGCCTTATAAGGCTATTAATAGATTGTAATTAGCAAACAGCATAATCGGTCATCTGGTTTATTGCTGTGTGTCTTATGTATTTTGACATGTCTGAAGGAAGGGGACTGTAACAGTAAAGGGCACTGTGTTATCCAGATCACCATCTTTCCAGTGACATGTGCCATAAATTATAGGAAACAGGAGGAAGAAACAAGAGCTGGTCAAAATTCCCCAAAATCTTGTGAGAATTATGGCATTTCCAAATGTGTCCCTGTCTTGAATTGGGGTGAAGAAAATCTAAAATTGCTTTGTAAAGGAGTTACATGTCAATTTAGATAAATTTCTAAAAAAGTTGCTCACCACAGTCCCTTAAAGAAGGGGTAATGGGAAAATAGGGAAGTCTTTCATATGGACAAAACTGGTTAAAATAAAGGAAACTGAGAGTAGAAATGTATGGTCAGCTTTAAGTGGAATGAGGTCACCGCTGAAGTCCCTCGGGGATCTCTGCTTGGGCCTGTATTGTTCGAGAAAGCAATAAATGATTAGAAATAGGGGGTGGGTGACTGGTGAAGAGGCAAAGATCTCTGGTGATACGAAGTTATTCAGGACAACAAAACAAAACCTTAACTTCAGAGTATTTCACAATATGTCCTTGTATTGATTGACTAGCTACAACAGTAGACAGCATTCAAAGATCCTAAATGTAAAGGAATGCTCGTGGGAAAAAAATCCTGTTGTGTTGCAAAGTGGTGGGCTCTCAGCTGACTGTTATTAAAGAGTTAAATCTTAGGGCTGAAACAGGAAACTGCAGAAGAATATCAGCTCAAGAGCTGCTCTTGGTCAAAAAGTTGAATTGAACATTACAAGGTAATTGCAAAAGTGGGAACAGCAGAAGAGGGAACATCACTACGCGGCTGCTTGAAAGCATCTGGGCCTCTGAAGAGGACAGCAAGGGAGAAGGCAGCAGCTGACCACGGGGGCTTCCACACCTCCCAGCCACCTGACATTCTGGAGCAATCTCACTTCAGCGTCTTCAGCCACTGACATTTGTAAACCATCCACGACTTTCAGGAGAAGAATCACAAGAGTTAAAATCTCGGTTTTCCGTATTCACACAAATGAGTGAAGATTCAGACTGATTGGGAAAAAGTCATACTGAGAGGAAAACAAGCAAACCTCTTCCCCATTAAACATTTAATGAGAGCAGTGCAATTTAAGAGCAAGAATCTTCACAATTTCAAAACACATCCTCTTTCTTGGGAACGCTTGTAATGAGCTGTAAAAGCCAAAATGACTAAGTTGCTATGTACAGAGCTGTGGTGTGTTCAAATATTTGTAAGAACAATCCACTGTTTAATAAAAAAAATTAAAATTCTTCAAGTGTAGAATATTGCTGATGCAAACCAGTCTGGACAAGATTTGGTCTGAAAGTTCGTTTGTGTTATAACTGCGATTCCAAGTCACACACTGGGCTATTTGAAAATTTTGGGCTTTTTTTTCATTATGAGCAATTGGGTCTTATGAATTAGTGAGGAAAGAATTAGCAAGGTTTTCCTACTATATATTAAATAGTCATTAACATAAAGCACACTGGGAAATCTTGCATAGTAGGGAATGTGGGGGCAGGAAAAACTGTATCTCACAAAACTAATAAAAAAGAAGAAGCAAGGAAATATTTAACACCTCTGATAAAACACCCATGAGACCTATTGTAATGATTGTTCAGTTTCCTATCGAGGGAGGTAAATCTCTTTACCGAAATGCTGATATCCTGTCTGATGAACTGTAAAAGCAAGGGATTTAAATCTTATTTTTGGGATAAAAGGTAGGTGCCATCATATTTGCTTCTCTTCTACACAGGCCTTGGCACCATGAAGTACCATTGATCTTGAACACACCTCTGACAGACGAGACATGGTGTTCTGCTATTGCTGTTCTTTATTTGCAAAGTTCTACACCATTAGTTTAGGGGCAAAATGTATGCAATAATTCCATCAGTGAGACACAGGAAAATCTTAGCAAGAGAGAAAGAAGCACCTAGGGGGAGTCTTGCAATCCTTGAAGCCTGTGTGTTTACAGAACGGGCAGTGCACCAGAGTATGATTGTGTATGAATGTGTCTGAGGAGGAATTGGTTTCGCTGCCCCTTTGCTTTAGAAAGGGGAAGGAATTCAACACCAGGTCTAACCCTGTGTGCTCCATTGTGTGCAGACGCAGCTTCACTCTTCAGAGAACGGGTGAACCTGGAGTGGACTGGGAGGGGTCTTTTTCCTGTTTTCTGTCAACAGCCTTCTGGAGTGGATCAGTGCTCTGAGAAAGATCTATCCCATACCATGAGCCAATGATGTTGTTATCCCAAAACAGGAGCCCCTGATTTAGACATTGCTCTTAGCATATGAATAAGGTACTTCATTGTGACATCAGGCAGGAATAGGTCAGTGATCTTAGAAAGGGTTTGTCCTCACAGGGACCCACTCTTGTGGTTCCTCACACGTAACACTCTAACATTAAGACCTGCTCAGCACAGGCTGGCTCCAAAATCCCAAAGACGTGAAGGTTTCTAGTGTAGCAGGAAGCTACCCCTACCTGGCCCCCACAAATGGTCAGCAAGGTGATGAGCCAGGCCATCTAAACCAACAATGCTAAAGTTACAGATTGTGAGATTAAAAACCTTACTTTTTTAGCTGGATTTTTACTCTCCTTTTCATTACTGTTGATGTATGTTAAACAACAAAAAAATTTTAATTAATTCAATATCAATTAATAAATAATTAATAAAAAGAAGAAAGTGTGAAATGCTTATTCATTCGCATGGTTCTAGCACCGAGTTTTCAAATTATTGTGAGGTTTGTGACAAAACCTCAAGATCTGGCAGCACTGTATTAAAAGAAAGAAGGCAAGTGCTTAGGACCAATAAAAATGCTCACAGAGATAACTAACTTTGTGAAGGAGCACATAACAGTGAGCAGTTATGGTAGCTACAGTGATTAATCATTTTCCCCTGTCCCCCTGACAGCACTGAAGTCAATGCCTGCTTTCTCTGAAAAATGGCACTTATTTATTAAAAATATTTTTTTCTAAATTTGTCTCATCTTTATCTTCTACCAGCCTGGATATTGCTGCAAGAGATATGTATATTTATCTATCTCATATGTGCATAAATATATGCAATAAGAAAATAGAAATAAGAAAATAGGATTAACTATCATTATCCGCCTTTCAGTAGCAAACACATGCTAACTTTTCTATTTATCTTAAAGTTTTCTTACTCTCCAGCCTAGCGATGTATGATTGCAGTCTCAGACGCAGCACCCGAGTCCAGTGAGTTTACTGGGTACTGAGGAGAGGAACAGGAACTCAAAGCAGATGTTAACTGACACTGATTTCATTGTTCTAACAGTGCGATGTGAAAAGGTACCTGACTGTTTACACAGGGATCCACGTCCTCAGATGTGCTCTTCGATGATTAAAGTCAATAGTATTCTAAAAGCTTGCCTTAAGTCACACGAAAGGAGAGAAATTTTGTTACTTTATGCTGTGAGGGAGCACAAACGGTTAGTTTTTAGGCTATTTTTCCAACATAAACCCTTAGGGCATGACCCTTTGTTGTACTTCGTGTTTTGTTTATTGACTCATTTGCACTTAAAATATGTTCTTGGAGGGACTTTTTTTCCAGTACATCAGTTCAAAACTGCTCCTAGTCAGATTGTTTTAAGTAGTGCAGAAATTCAGGGACAAGTATTCAGCATTTTCTTTTTTCATTTCTTAAATTCACTGAGTAAATTAGTACAAGTCACAAAGTTTCTCAGGGTTTATTTTTTTCTGTCCGTTTCTTAATGTGAGTGTATATATAAATTATTTTGATCTCCTCCCCTGAATGATCCCCTATGGGTACAGATTGTTATAAAAGGATGATAGGCTATACCTCTACTAAGAGATGGAGTGCTGATGGCTGTGCTGGGTTAACGGTTAGACTTCATGATCTTAAAGGTCTCTTCCAACCACAATGATTCTGTGATTTGCAAAAGAGAGAACAGATTGAATGATTCAGCAAAAGATCTGATATTTCTGTTGCTTCCCTGCCATCCTGCCAGTGCTCTTCATCCCACCTAACTGCTCAGGGAATAGCTGCCTCATTTTCCCAGCAGTACAATGCTGGTGGGCGTTAGACAGCTGCCCAGAGGTAACGTCTGTAACTCTGCCTGTGGAGAAGCATCTTTAAAAACAAGGCTATTCAGTGTCGTGAAATATTTCTAAGAGGCTGTTTGTTTTTCTAAAGTTTTCCTTTTTTACATGAATCACTGGAGACCAGTCAGATAACAGAAGAGAGAGTCTTTTCATCTCTGGACAACTCTTCAAAGAGGTGGACGAGAATTTAGCCACATGATGGCTTCCATTGAAGGGAGAGGTACAATTAGATCTATTTACTACTTAACCAGTGTTTTTTGATCTGTGTCTGTCTGTGAAGCTGTAAACACTTCTGTGGAAGAAACGGTCTCTTTAGAAATCTCACAAACATGGATAGTTCCATGCATATATGAAGGTACTTTTCGTAATCAACTTTCACATTTGCATTAGAAACAGTATGTGAACTGCTTTAGCCACTCTACGGGCTACAGGCCATTCTCCAGAGGAATTTAATGAACCCTTCCTCTGTATGATAATTCTGTGCAGCTCGCAAACATAAAACTGAAAGAATGTCTTGCTAATTTAGCTCTAGATGACAGTTTTCTTTAAGCAAGTATGAGTTATAAGGAATACAAAACTTGGGTTTTTTCCTACATGACTTGAGACTTGTGTAGGAGAAGAACCTGTAGGGCCTCATCCAAAAATCTACTGAAACATCTGGAATCCTTTTCATCAAGAAAAACTTTCTTAGTCCTTGTGGTGACATTGAATAAAAAGAAAATTATATTCACCTAGCTTTGCTTTTCTTGAATATATTATTTTCTGGCTACAGTTTCTACTGCTGTAATGACTGGACCCTCAGTGCTCGTAATGACAATCAATTAGACTTCATAAAAATCTTTCAGACACTGACTGATGAGATCTTCTCACCAGCAGAGGAGAGCTTTAACATCTAGACAGGACTGCGGAGAAATTTTGCTTCTTGAACGACTCCATCAGGCACCTCTCCTGGCTAATCAGCACCTGAAGTACCTTAACTCATTGTGGCTTCCTGGTAGAGAAGGTACTTGTTCCACCACAACTACAGCAGATTTGTTTCTCACATCTCACATCTTCTGCCATACCTGTACGGGCTGGCATAACCCAGAGCTGACTTGATCTTGTGGTTGGCAAAGTGCATTAGAAGTCTTCTGCGTGAAAGTTGTTCTCTGACAGCAGCCCTGGCTACTGCACAGCACTTTCTTTGCTTGCTCTCATCGGAATAACTTACCTAGTTGGAAGTATAGAAGGAATGAATTTAGGTCATTTGGAATATAGTTACCCAGGCTGGCATTTGTCCAAGACACGGGAGTTAGCAACACTGAACCTGAGAAAAATGTAAGTGATGTTCATACATTTCCTTTCATTGCTACAAAGAAATTGCTGATTCCGTAGTGACTGCACATCCGACATTCCCCTTGTGACGCATTTTATTTATTAGTATTTCTGCATTGCTAGGGAGAAGCTGGGTCACTCTGTATTTTAGTTTAAATTGTGGATGGGCTATGGTTAAAGTTGAGAAAGGAAAGATTACTGGAATAAGAGCTCCAGCTGTGAAGAAAAGACCTGACAAATGACATTTAGCTACGTCACGTATGGGTGGGCTTGTTCTGGGGAGGCAGGACTTCACCATTTCTCTGCACGTAGCTAAGTGTAAGACGAATTTAGGAGTGAAGTCACTCAGTACCAATGCACGCTCATTTTGAAAAAAGGAAATAATGAAAATTTGGGTATTAGGATGTTTTTGGAAGTAAGATTTGAAATTAAATCCCATCTTCCACCAGAAGCTCCTTGTGTGACTGTAGGCAAAGCACATTCAAATCTGAAGATGTAAATATTGCACAGGAACCAGGCACCAGTGCTCAAGGAACAGACTTGAGCCTCAAGCTCTCTTTTCCTAAGTACCTGCTGCTCACAAAACATAAGTAGGAAGTATGGTAAGAGGGAGTGCCACAGTGCAGATGAGGCAATCTGGTACCTGTGTAAACACTGCATTTAAGACAGGTGGATAAAGACAATGATTCATGCAGAAAATCTGTTTGGTGTTACGGACATTCCTTAATTACAGTTAAACGTGTTATGTGCTTTCTGGTAGCTGATCCATACACCCAAGGAAAGCCTGATCCTGCTCCCAGAAAAGAGGATGACATCCATCTTGTTTGACTCAGCTGACAACACGCGTTGTCATGTTTAAACTACAGGCTCTGTGTGTGGTCAGGGAAGGAGGCAAGCTCCTCCAGGATGCAGCTCATACCACCCTGAAATGGGTGTCTAAGACAGTGGGGGCTGAGGACAAGCCCTTTGGAGGAGCCTGTCTCTTTTCACAGGATAGTGAGGAGAGTGTCTGGATGCTTAGCTCAGCCAGAGCAACTACCTGTTCAATGGCTGAGTATAATTAAATGAATCCCACTGTGGTCTCCCTCCAGGTGACAGAAGACCCTCGAGGAAGTTCAAGGTTTAATCTCTCCTCCTGATCCGTGGGATATAGTGATATTAAAAATCTAGGTCCATAGCAAAATTCTGTTTCTAAAACATTCTTAGTAGGTAGTATGTAATGAATCTTTCCTCCTTAGCTCTTAGAATTTTTCCTTTATATGCCCTAAATAAATTGAATTCTGATAAAACACCATCCATTATAAAAGAAAGGCTAATGTAGTTGAACTTTCTTTATGTTGGCTGGACAATGACAAATTATACTCCTTCTGTGTCGGCTAAATAATTAAAGCTTGATTTGTGAAACCTTACCTTATGTGGTTAAGAGGAAACAACAGCAATAAGAAGGCGGTGCATGTTCTAAGTGGAAACTTGACTCTTTTTGCATAAGTTAAAGCAAAATCAAATTAAGTCACTGTAGTACAAACTCCTCTCCAGTTCCAGAGCCATGCATACAACCTTACGTTGTCTCTTCTGCTGTTATCCGAAGCCAGGAAAGGAGCACGGTGATGCTGAATTGCTCAGGAGTGTAAGGCTTGATCATTTGTCTCAATTTTCATGCTGTAGCAAGTCTTCAAGTCTGTGAATCCAAGACAGGTTTCTCCAAAACAAAACTCTTAACCAGCATGCCACAGTTTGAATGGTCTGAGGGACTCCTTCACGCAAACAGTAGTTTGAATTGTTCGTGAAGGCTTATTGGCCATCACTGGAGCAAAGCTGTTGTAACGCCGTGACTCCGGTGTGAGGGAAATACTGCCCATGCAGTGTAAGCTATGGCAGAGAGACCGGGACGTGTTTTACATACCCTGCTACTCTTCCTTATGTTTTGTAATCCTTCCAGATGTCTACTGGAAATATATGCAAAACAGACAACTCAAGCATTTAATATTAATCTAAAGAATTACTTAAAGTTCACAATAAAACAAGGCATGGACAAGGGCATCTGTAAGTCATTCAGAACATGAAAACTGATGTATGAAGTTTCTCAGCTTTTCAGATCTTTCTCTTCCGTATTCTCTACTATTCCTTGACTCAGTGAATATATGCTTCTACTGTGGGGACCCCTTGATCCCCTGAAATGTGAGATGTGTGAAGCTTTTATCTATATTCCTTAAAGGAAAAAAAAAGGAAAAAAAAGTGATGCAGATGGATCAAGATAAACATGTATGACAGTAGCTTGGAGCTGCATGGAGTAGCATAAGAAAACAGAGTGACAGGATGAGTTTTCAAAACAAGCTTGTCATGTTTATGCTTGTTATCAGCTTTTCTGACAACTATTTTCCCATCAGCTGACTACAGACTTAATTAGGGCATTAACGAAGTCCTGCCCCCATACCTCCTGCCTTTCCCCAGCTAAGCACTGGGTCATTACTGGGAGGAGAGAACACAAGCGAGGAAACAGGAAGGAAGGAAAGGAAGAAAAGGAAGAAACCTGAGAGAAATGAGGAAAAAAAAGAAAGAAATAAGGAATGATTTTCATCCCTGGAAACATTCCAGGTCAGGTTGGATGGAACTCTGAGCAACCTGATCTGGTTAAAGATGTCTTTGCTCACTACAGGAGGATTGGACTAGATGAGATTTAAAGGTCCTTTCCAACCCAAAACCTTTTATGATTCTGTGAAGAAGCAAAGAAAAAAATCATGGTTTTGATTATATCGCACAGGGTGGAAGGGAAACAAGCAGTGCTTTTCCATGTTTTGTACTAGGTTTTGCATGACAGTTCATACGATCAAGCAGGCCATACCACTCCACTGAGAGAAATGAGATTAATTTCTGTGAGTTCCACTTGCAGATGCTTACAAACACAGCAGATGTGGATTCCTCTGTTGTTTGTGGAGATACCTCCCTCACCCTCACGCAGAGCAGCTGCTCTGTGTGATGAAGGTCCTTCCTAAGCACAAAACACTGCACAGCAAGTTGTAAGATGCTTTTGGCAGGCTGAGCTTTTGGGGGTGTGGAGATGCTAATTGCTCACCTGGAGCTTGTCCAACAGCTTCACATCAATTAAAAAAATGAGGTGCATTTTGCAGCATCCCATCCCTGTGGGTAGTTCCCATGTATCGCACCCGGACTAGAGCTCCGTGGCAGACGCTCTCCGATAGCAACTGGAGTAACCTGGAGCATTTTTATCACAATGTTGTTCTTCATAATGATAGATTTGCATATACTACTGCTTTCAAATCTTTGTGATTTTGTAACTAGGGTAAACCACATATCTCTGTTTTTTCTTTATTATTTCAACAATTTCCTGGCACTTATCCTCTCCAGTATAGGTGGTAGAAGAGGTCATTTTTGGAGACAGGGAATTTTACTTCACTACTCT
>NW_010410500.1:34446-64565 GCF_000710305.1 Buceros rhinoceros silvestris | reverse complement strand
CTCTTTCCCCCATTCACTGCCATAAGACATTCCCAGTCAAGTCCAGGTACTGTTAATTGTAGCTTATTGCTTCTGTCCTGTCAGAATTGCCTGGTCAGTACAAACATCCACAAATTCAGACCTTTTCTTCAGTTGTATTACTGGAGTGCGCAATTAAAGATCGATGATATGGCACCCTATTGGATGCACTGGACCAGGACAAGCCCAGAGATGGCAGTACCCAAACACAAGTCTAAACTGTCGCACAGATGACTCTGCAATGTGCATAAGCAATTGTTATATCCCTTGGATGGCTTCTAGGCAAATGAATAAAATGGTTTCCACTTGAGTAACCAGAAGCTGTTAAACAGTAGCTAATAGAAACCCAGGAGATTTTAAATCCAGACGTCAGATGGTTTGTTTCTAAGGAGATGTTAAAGTAGCTCTTGGAATAGTTGTTCATAGTCTGACTTTGGAGAAGACCTAAGAACCTTCTGAGGAAGTAGTGTGACAATCTTCAAGAAAGAAAAGGGAACACCTAGATAGCATTAAGCCTGATACTGCAGGCATTTGTCAGTCTAGGATAGGAAAAGGAGGTATTGGAGAATAATTGAACTAATATGACTCAAACCATGGAATATGGAAATGAAGCTTGTTGTTACTGCTTGGGCTGCTTCACCTGATTGATAGAGATAATAGCATCAAAGTAATAGTTTTCTGTAAAATATTTATCTGATGCTGCACTGCTTTTTCCTTTAAAACATAGATAAAATACTATCAACATGAAGTGTATTAAAGGAACTAAAATTTGGAGGCATATCAAATCTCAGAATATAACTATAAACAGGGAACCATCAATGAACAGATGCAGGGTTCTGAAGAGATGATTTGTTTTCCTACAAAATTTGATGTTTTTATAAAGAACCTATAAAGAAGAAATAGCTACTGATTGAGCTTACAAAAGGTACAAAGATAAAGGGAATAAGGATAAATGAAAATGAGAAGCAGTTGTTGTTGCAGAAAAACAAGTTCAACTCTTAACCCAGCACTGCCAAGTCACCACTAAGCCACGTCCGTTATGGTTTTGTACCTATAAACAGGGCGGTTTTGAATTGGAGGGGGAAGCATCTAAGTTGGGAGCTGGGGTGACAGACGGATGTATTGAAGCCACGGACGTCATGAAAGTCTGCCTTGTATGAAGTGGTCCCAGTGTTCAATCCAGTTAGAATGTCCAAGGGAGGCTATGAGTATCTTTTTTAAACTTTGGAAGTTATGAAGTGTTGAAAACCTAGTAGTAGAGGGCTTTTCCAGTCTGTAAGCCAAGGTTTTAGGTTAAACCTAGTTAAATTTGATAAAGCCCTTCTTTTTAACAGCATTGATTTAACTCACAAGGTCTAAGGGGTAAATCAAGGCTGCTTGGTTTTTTTAAGTATATGCTTTAGTTAAAAAACTATTAATTCAGAGAAATCGTTTGGCCAATGTTGCTTTGGAGGTCTGACTACATAGTTTCTCTTTTGGCTTTGTTTATCCGTGTATCTAGGAAATTTATTATCGTATTCTTTCAATCTGATTCTCCCTTTGTCAATGAAGAGCAGTAACCCAAAGCTGCTCTTACACTCAGGGAATAGAACTTTGACGGGCTTTGACCTAGGCACCTTACCTCTTAGGGTAAATCGTATCCTCAGAGTGATAAAAGAAGTGATAGCATCCTGGACTGTTTGCTCTTATTTGTTGCAGATAATTAATAAGACAAAAATGCCAGAGGTAATTCAACCACTTTGTTCCCACAGTGTTTCTCAGAAGGGCTCTAGGTACCAGATATTTTTATCTGTTGTTATTTGCTTTCACAATATTCTCCCAGCTGAGAAGGCCCCAGCGAAATTATGTGCTCTTTTAAGATGGGTCACTTAGCTGAAGGAAGGCTGAAAATACCACATGGAGTTTCAGCTCCATAATTTCCAGTGATTATTGTGAGACCTTGTGTTCCTGGGGCCTTGGGCAACGCTTTGAAAACGAGGGGGCTATTGCCCAATCTTTATATCTCTGAAAGCAGATAAAATTAGAGCAGTTTTTTAGAGCAAGCCCTGCAGGTTCACTGAGCAGCTGCCTTCAAAGGAAATTTCCTTGTCTTGATAAACAAGAAAACAGAAGCACCAGGGTTTGGACACATCAGTCTTCTGCTTGGAATACTAGCATTTAAAAATCAGGTGGCTGAAAAGAAGAAAGTGTGATAAAAATATGATGTATCTGTATGTGTTTTGCCCTGAAGTGATATTAAGTAGTTCTACTTATATAATCCCATTAGCCTGCGTAAAAACATCAAGGTTTTACGAGTAGCTGAGTTACCTTGGAAAAAAACCTCTTAGTTTATATCTCTGCTTTTGACCCTGTTTGTGAATGTTCCAAAGACATTAAGCTCTCTGAAAATTACTTATTTTTTTTAAAAAAATCCTTTGGGAAATTCTCAGTAACTGGAATAAACTATGTTGTAATCATAATTTAAATACTTGAAAGGCTTAGCATATGTTGATTTTGTTCAGACAAACCTAATGTAGGTAGTCTCTATCAATCAGTAGAGACAGTGTCAAACCTCTTGCAGGAGCAGCTAAATTTCCTAAAATCCTGAATACTACATTGCTTTGAGTATGCATTGTGTTTATGAATGCAAAGAAATGGCTTTATCTCCTGCCAACCAAACAAAGGAGGCCGGGTTTATATTTGCATAGGAATTCAAGTAAGGAAAATAAAAACTTCCTTTTAAAAAGCCTAATCCCTGGGGGGTGATTTAACTACTGTCAATTGGGGTCTGAGACATCAGGTTCTTTTGGTCATAGATCATCTCCACAGCGAGTAATGGTCAATTTGTCTTTTTCTTAGCGCTGTCAATCAGCACCTCTAAGTGTCTTTGGCTGGTCATGGTGAGGGTGCTTGGCCCATCTGAAACCGCAGGCTTCAGACAGAGAAATCGATCATTTCTTTGTTAGTTTTACTACATGAACTTGAATATACCTTTGATCTTGACATAACCAGCTTTCTCATCGATGAGTAATTTTATTTAAGGTGTACTTACCAGTAGGAGCTTAGTGAGATAGTGGAAATTAGGATAGAAGATTGTAGTGAGATTTTAATACATGGATACTCACAAAAAAGTGTCCATAACATCTCTCAATAATAGGAATAGGCAAGCCTAACTCAGAAGAAAGGAGCCAAGCCTTTTACCATGCAGGCTGGTACTGGAAGTCTGAAATCTCCACCTCACATTTGCTGTTATCTGGGAGCTGAAGTGGTGCAGCGAGGCAGTTTTACCACTGAATTAGAAGTCAAACAGCTGACATGATGTGGAAAAATCAGCTACATCCATCTGTAAGCAGTCTTAGAAAACATCACTGACTTTTACTCTTCCTAATCCGGTCACCTAGAAAATACTGAATTGAGCATCAAGAAAATATTTTTAGAAGCCATAAAGAAAGTATTTCAGTGCTTCCAAGAGGAGACTGAAGCCTGTTGTTCAACGTGATCCTCTCAGCTCTATCAGTGTAACAGAATGATGCTGATTTTTATCATCTGAAACATGTCTGGAGGGATTGAAAGATGTCACCTCGCCAACACTCTCTCTAGAAAAAAGAACAGCGATAACATTGCAGTAAAATTTCTGAGAATGCTTGCTTTTTGCTCTCTATAGAAAGAATAAAAATGAGGAGTCTCAGCAAGCCAATGGCCACAGAGAATTAATGCTAAAAGCTAACCCCAGCAGCCAAATTTCTTTCTCCTCCTCTGTATCACACTTTTTCGTTGGCAGTGAGTTTTCATACATCACTGTCTTGAACTTTGAATACTGCAAACTGGCCTGGGAATGAGGATTGTTAGTCTGCTGGCTCAGTGTATCTTTGGGCAAACCACCGAGCTAAAATTTCAGAAGTGTCTTGTAAGTCTGGTGCTGCCTTAGCTATTGCAGACGCTTCTGACCTTACGCTGAAGGCACCTGCTCTCAGGGATGGGGAGGGAATCTTAATAGCATCTGCTATACAAAGATCTAATGAATGCTGCTCCTCTCTGTGCAAGGCAAAGCTTCTCCTGCTTTCTGTGGGAGGGTCAGGGGAATGAAGAGAGAGAGAAAGCCTGTCCTTTACTCTCCTCCCTGCTCTGGCCCTTTTCAGCCTTGCTGAAAGTCTTGGGTCTGTTTTGTAAAGCAATATCCTCAAAGACTGCTGTTAGGTGCCATGATGCAAACAGTGATAACTGGTCTGCCTCTAGCTCTCCAGTCTTGAGTTGGTTGTCCTGTCCCATGCCTCACTGGCACGCTGCTGTGATGTGATTTCACCTCAAAAATAGGAACATAAGTGAAAACAAATATGGAAATTATGACTACAATAAAATTGAAAGAATAATACCAGCACCAATAACAATAATAACGATAGTAATAGTGGTGTGTCAGAGTCACATAGTGAATGAATTTACTATAGTTAGACCAGCAGAAAATTAATCATCCCTACTACGTTAGTCAAATACACAGTAACTCGTTGTGTATTTCCCTTTTCTTCTGCTGTCTCACTCCCAACACTTACTTTCTCTAAGCTGTCCTCCAGCATTTGCTGCCTCCTCTCCCTGCTCTCACTCCTTAACACCCCAGCCCAGCTGCATCAGGCTGACTCCTCAGCCCAGTACTGCACTGCCCAAGCCACCGGTAACCCACCTGCACCTGAGCAGCCTGTGCCTGCAGGACCTGTGTTGCCCGTGGGAATTCAGTGGGGCTCTGGGGAGGCTGTCTTCAGGGGCCTGATGAAAGACAGCACTCATATGATTCTTTAGGCAAGCTTATTTCTTGTGCAGAGGTAGGGTATGACTGAGCTGTGAGAGGCAGCCAGCTCTGTAACACCTGCTGAAATTCAGGCTGCCTTAATCCCTGATGTGTGTGAACCTTATCAATGAGTGGGGCTTGAGCTAGTCTGCAAGTGAAAACTGGGCAGTGTCAGGACTCTCTTAGTGCCTCCATGTGGTTATCCCCACAATATTTCAGCAGTGACTTCAAATGGCAGATGAATTGAGAGCAAATTTTTCCATTTCCGTAGAGTAGATTGTTAAATTCCAAAGGACTTTAGCTTTGGGATGCCTTTTTCAAATCACCCCAAAGCTAGTTTATCTTTTCTCGGAGACTTAGTGGCTGAATCAAGCCTGCAGTGATTGGGACCCAGCTGTTCTCAGTGCAGGGGTAAGTAAACAGTATTTTATCGAGGTCTGTCTTGCAAATGATTTAATCAAGTGATTGCTACAAAGAGTAATTAAGTTATATTTTACCAAAACCTCCAACTGCCTTTTTTTGTGTAAGTTAATTCCTTTGCTCAATGCTGAGGATAAGTGAGAAGAAAATAAAAATGCAAATAAAAGTCTGATATTTAGGAATGTGCAACTCGAAAAGAGTTATGGTCTTAAATGGGATCAGGCTAATCTCTAGTTTAGAAATGATTATGTTTGCAAATAGTACCATCATGTGCTGGTGATAAATCATCTGAATTTTAACCTATCAGCAGAAGGAATGTTGTTAACCGTTATTTAACTTGAGGAGAAACAATCTCCCCCCTCCATTCCTGTTAGCTAAAATGAATCAGGTCCCAGTTCTTCACTTTTCTAAGTGTCTGAGAAGAACAGTTTTGGCCTCGTTTTCCTTTTGCATCTAATTTGGCATAATTGGTTATTTGCCGGTGTGAAGGTGAAGTTTATAGCTGCGAGCCAACAAATAGTAATGTTAATCGAACAGCTTGCTGCTGCCACAGAAAAAAGTCTCTCTACCTCCTCATCCTCACTCTGTGCCTTCCTTTTTTGCTCTTCCCTCTCACAGTCTTGTCCCAATTGCTTTGTCTTGCCCTTTTTGAGCCCATTCAACCAGTTAACTCCAGAGAATTATCCAAATTTCTTGCTATTTTCTTTGAAGCCAGGGAGGTAAATTGACTGATGGTGGCATTTGAAGAACACTGAAGTTGGCAAAAGTTGGCCAACTGCATAACCAGGACCAGATGTGGAAAATACGCATGGGAGGGGGTGGGATCTACGCTTCCTGTCAGCAATGAGCTATTAGATCCATCCACCACGTCTTGTAGAAGCGGACTGGGGATTGTGCTGGCTCTGAATCTCTGTTGCCAATGAAATGTGTGTAAGTGATTGTACAAAAAACACATGGAAAAGTGCCAACAAGTTAATGCAGCAATGTTTTACTCTCTGTCATTTGGATTCCTTCTATCTGCCTGTGCAAGCAGTGGAAAATCAGCCCAAATATACCTACACTTTTGAAGATAGCGGACTCATTTTGAGAGTGTTAGGTGGTGTGTGAAGGGATAAGTAATTTCAGAAGAGGACTAAAAATAATAAATGTATGAACAAATATTATTATCAGCCTTTTTTTTTTTTTCCTCATTTGGAAAATAAACCCTCGTGTCAAATGTACAAGTAACCTGAATCCATCAGCAGTGGAACAGAAAATCGCTTCAAAGAACATCTCAAAGACGTTCACCAGCTATAAGTACATCCAACTGGTTCTTCTATATGTTTTTTGGCCAGTGGGACTGGACAGAAAGTAGAATACAACCTGCAGGTCTGTTCTGTTTCCTTTAGTTAACTGCAACTTCAGTTCTGCTTCCCACTCTCCCCCATTAACCAGGCTTTCTTGTTGCACTGTAAAACAAATTAATGAGCAGCTTATAATTAAAAAATATTCCTGTTGCCTTCACCTTGCACTAACTAATGAATGAGAAGGATGTAAAATATGAAAAACCTTGAATGGTTTTGCTCATGCATTCTTTAAAAAATGAGCGTATTGTGTGTGACCTGTGAACATCTCCACACAAAAGATTACACAGAATATTTGTTGCGCTCTCTAATAGAAGCCGGCTCTATCACAGGAACTATAGCATCCTTGATGATGCATGGAAGTTATGTATCTGCAGTGCAAAAGTCTGATTTCACCCTTTGTCACTACGCAATGGAAGATATTAATTGTGGTTGATGTGAGAAAAGTTAGAGCCAAATTATGTAATCCATTGAATATTCTGCTATGCAAAATAAAAAACTGTTCTATATGTTATCCAAAACATTTTTTTATGTTCTTTTTTACACACCATCTCGTTTTTAAGTAATTCTCCCATTAAAGTTTTTTGCCTTATTTTGATCCAGTTTTGTGTCCTTGTAAGTATATCATCACGTGTAGTCTTTGCGGGCTGGCAGAAAGCCCTACCCACCGCAGAAACTCGTGTCCCCGCAACAAGGAGATGGACAATCACGCAGCTTCTGTTCGGAGCCACAGTGTCAGCATGGTTTTGGGGCAGGCCTCTCTCTTCTCACAGGGGTGCCCTGGCTGCAATCGGGGTCTCTGCAGGTGATGCTTTGGCTGAGCTGGCTGCTGAAACTTGTGTTCTCCTGGAAGAAACCTCAGATCTGCTGAAGAAGGAAAGAAAAAAAAGAGGTCCCTGGACCTGTTTTTTGTCTCTGATGTGAGGATCATACTAAGCTTGCTGGAAGAGACTGACACACTGACTTGCTGATTCATAAAGCAGCGTTACCCACAGATACGCTCTGCTTGTCTCACCGCAGACTGTGTGATGTACGGTACATACCATTTTACCCACTGCTATTTTAAAGCTGTGCCAGCTTTTTACAGAGACCTACTCACCTCTCTGCCAAAGCTGTGGATAACAAATACATTTTTACAAAGATAGTCATGTATGCTTTTCATTATCTGCATTTTCCTTTTATTCACGTGCTTCTCCTCACGAGTAGTTGTTGTTGACCTTATTTTACGCAGATGGAATATTGAAATGTACGCTATAAAAAAGTACAGGGGCTTTCGTTAGAAGTTGCAGACTTGCCATTAGTAGCGTATGATAGCACCAGGGATTTTGTCCAGTGCTACTTATTTTACCAGGAAAATAATGCAGGGAAAGGGCAAAATGCTTCTTAGTGCTTGCACAAAAATGTCCTGTGATTTTCTATGTTTTGGATTTTCCACCTCTTGCATTCTGTGCATTCTTCTGGATAGTTAGGTCTGAAAGCTGATGGTCTTTGTCGCCCTTACTGTTTAGTATTCGGTCTCCTCACAAATACTTTCCTGCTCGGGCTATTAGATTGACCGAAGCAGGTTCTAGGACTTCTCTGTCCACCCTACAATGAACAGTTTGTTTCCATTCAAACTAGTAGAAATAAGTATCTGAGGACATGGGAAGATTTTTTACGGGACAAAGCTTTAATTAACAGTTGCATACATACGGGCAGGCTTTGGGGGAAAAATACACTTAGCCAAGAGGAGCTGTATTTAAAAGGAAAGGAAACAGACTTTGGGTGCGTGATATTGCCTGCCTATAGGTAATATGGAAGTTAAAGAAAGCTACATTTGAGCTGGGTTTGTTAATAATTTTAGGTTTCTCTTCTACTATTGACAAGGTTCTGTGCTCATACTAATGGGAAAATGCCAGAAGTTTTTGCTAATTGATTATCAAAATCAGGTCAGAAAGATCATCTGATGAAAGAAACTAAAATGTAAAATAAAAACTAAAACGTAAAATGTAATTTTGTAGGTTTTTCCCGTAAAAAAGAGAGATTAACCACTTCTACACTTGTAACCAAAATGGGTCAGGCACTGTCCTTCAGTTCCAGAGTAAATTGGCTTGAGTCATTTCACATCACCAGAGCTAGTCTCTCCCAGCTCCCCAAAACACGGTGATGGCACTCAAATCACCTGTTGGGAATGGTCCTGGCCTGCGTTACCTACCACCACGCTGCTAAAAAAGATCTGGGAGCGTTGAAGTTGGCTCAGATCGAAACTGTGCCCAGGGGTTGTGCTAGCGATTGAAAAGCTCCTGCAGTGGCGGCTGGGCTGTGGCTTGGCTGTGCTTGGTTAGCTGGCAGAGATGTAGCCTAGGGGTTTGGGGCCTCAGCCGTATGTAGTCACGCACGCAGTCACAGACACACAGCCCGAACTACCCTGGCTTTCAGGGAAGACTGCAAGCCACCAGAAAAATGTTGCTTTACCAGCCATTTTCTTCCAGAGTTTGTTTAGTACCTTGATGACTGGGAAACAAGGTAGGAAGCTGATGTGCATTGACACTGAACCTGAACAATTGCCTGTTATCAGTCCGTAGTTTCAAATGCACATAGGATTGATCCAAATCATGAGAGACTACTCGGCATTTTGTCTGAGAGATTGAAGCTGTTTTACCTGTCGCAGTTGGCGGCTGTGCTTTGATATGTGAAGGGTGACAGATGACTCCACCTCTTCAGAGGCAGGGAGGGAGAACAGGGTAGTTACCAGCAACTTTTAAAAGAAAAAATGCTTTTATATATAGTACTGTTAACAAAACATCAGTCCACCATGTAACATACTTCGACTTGTTTATTGCTGAAATAAAGATGAGGCCGTAAATGCAAAGATTTTTTGGAACTTCCTGCTTTGCCTAAACAGCGCATCACGGTAGATAGCGTAGACGGGAGATTTTGCAAACATCGATGTAAGATCACTTTTCTGACAGGCTTGAATCTGGCTCTGTATATGTACTTTTTGTTTGTTTCTCTCTGATCAGATCATCTGCCCGTTCTGCAGAGTCCATGGCAGACTGAAGAATTGCATACTGTCTCTCTCAAAAAATCTGCAGAAAGGAAGATTCTACAGGAAAGGTAGGAAAACCAGAGTATTTCCATGAAACTACAGATTAAAATGACGTTAACGACTTTCTGGCAAAGGTGTAATGTGGTAATCTCAACAAAAATATATTAGAGATAAACATATCAGTCACTGAGGTTGTCACAGCCACTGTTAGCTTGAGAATAGGGAATTTTCGAATGTACTTAGATTTTGAAGTGCAAAGACAGGCAGTAGAATCCTGGTGATATTGCAGAGATGTAGCATAAAGGATGATGTTGGAGTGGGAGAAGTGCTGTGAAGGCTATACCGTGATAATAAATAGCACAGGTGATAATAGCCTCCTGTGGCACTTCCCTATAATACGTGAAGAAGACACAAACACTGTCTCCAAGCAAGCTGAAAATTCAGACAGTAAAAATTTGTTCTGATGGAACACCTCTTGTGTCATGATACGGTGGTTTAACACCAGCCAGCAGCTAAGCACCGCACAGCTGCTGCTCACTCCTGCCAGTGGGATGGGGAAAAGCTTCAGAAGGGTAAAAGTGAGAAAACTTGTGGGCTGAGGCAAAGAGTTTAATAGGTAAAGGAAAAACTGCACACGGAAGCAAAGCAAAACAGGGGATTGATTCACTCCTGCCCATCAGCAGGCAGGTGTTCAGCCATCTCCAGGACAGCAGGGCTCCACCTCGTGCAAGGGTTACTTGGGAAGACGAACATCGTCACTCCAGATGTCCCCCCCACCTTCCTTCTTCTGCCCCCGGCTTTATGTGCTGAGCGTAACGTCACATCGAGCAGAATAACCCTCTGGTCAGTTGGGGCCAGCTGTTCCCGCTGTGTCCCCTCCCAAGTTCTTGTGAACTCCCAGCTCTGCTGGTAGAGCAGTGAGACAAGCTGAGAAGTCCTTGACTTAGTGTAAGCACCGCTTAGCAAAAACTGAAACATCAGTGCGTTATCAACATTATTCTCATCCTAAATCGGAAACTCAGCACTATACCAACCATTATGAAGACAATTAACTCTGTCTGTGCTGAAACCAGGACAAGTTCCTCAAAGCCATCAGACACATAGGCATATTTTTCTTCCTGAGAACTCTCTGCATTTGTGAAGTTTCCTTCACTTCAGGTCAGTGCAAACATCCTACGCTGAAGCTCATTGGTTTACACTGTCTGAAGGCCTCATCCCTCTGAACTGCTAGCAGTGATTTCCTGTCTCTATTATGGCTATATTCGCTTTAGCAAATAGCGCATTTATAAATAAATCCAGCAGACTTTATCTGTAGGGCAAAGCAGTTGATAATAAGGATCCTGTGTCCATAATATGCATGCTTTGGAGGAGTTTATTTCAGACTAGGTCTTGTCTTGTTCCTGTGGACTGCCAACTCATTCTAGTCGGAGTGTGATATTTGATCTCTTGAAGCAAAAATTTTGGTTTAGTTATGTTGAGAGGAATCAATTTTTTTTGTGCTCTGAGACCCCTCCGTATTACTAACTGAAGGACAGCAGGTGGGATAACTGTTGCAGAATGAATGCCAAAATTGTACTGCGGGTTCCTAGAGCAGCAATGCAGAGATATGAAATTCTTCTTCCATGTGTGTGCTCATCTTGCCAGCCTCATGACTTTTTGGTAGATTTGGGGTGAGCAGAAAACCCTTGTTTGGGACAGATGGAAGAGATATTGACCTATGGGCATGTGCAGAAACGTCTTTAACTCACTCTGTTCTGCTGAACAGGAAACCCTCACAATCTTCTCTTTGTTTCCTGGGAGATATTGTTCAAAGCAATGTTCCAAATAATGGATATGAAGCGAAATGGCAGCTATCTTCTGAAGAAATACTCTAAGAAATGCTGAATGTGGGGCATAACAGAGGTCTGGGACAAGTTGTCTGGATTGGCCAAGTAGTAATGAGAAATACTGAAGAGAAATATGCAATTGTTTTTATAAGGAAAATGAAAAAGCAAGGCAAGACAAGAAATATGGAATTCTATGAGCATGAAAGATAAAGAGCCTGATTCCCTATGGTTTTCTTTCTCTTGGTGTTTTGGTATCTAAAGAGGATTAGCCTCTAGCTAAAGTTTCTCCAATGGTGGGGCCATTTATAAGAGCTCCTGTGGGAGTTTTCTGGTGATGGATGAGGTGTACGCTTCTTATCAGCCACAGCATCTATGAAAGACGTGCTTACACACACACAGAGTCTGCCTGGACAACCCTATTTTTCATGGTAAATATAATTAAGGACCATCCTACACTCTAATAAAATGTCCAAAATCTTTTTCAAAAGGATATAAAAATGTAGGTCATTTTAATTACGGCACTAACCATCTGTATTAAAGATATTTTTAAGTAAACAAAAAATATCACTTGTCCAAGAAGGTGTTCTTATTCACAATTATTTTAATTTAAAACAAACAAACAACAAAAGGAACACTTCTGTGAAGCGATTGCCCTACTTGCGTTTTTGGACAAAGATTGTTGTTAGGATAACAGGACTAAGTTAGCTTTTCTTGGCTTACTAAAGAGAGTTGCGCTGTGAAGCATTTTGATTATCCATGAAATGAAATTACCAAAAAAACAAACCTGTGTGAAATGAACTGTCTCCGTAATGGGAGTTTTGTGGAATTTGACTGGAAGTGGGAGTAGATTGAAATACTTGCCAGAAGGGCTGTCTGCCTCAGTGGGCTGAGGTGTAGGGACAAGCGTGGGGCATAGCTCTTTCCCCCAACATATTTGCAACCTGTCATCTGGGTGATGGGAGGAGGCAGGCTCTGGTTTCTGAGCCCGGCTGTGCCTTCACAAGGGGTGTGCCCACCGCTGGGGCTCCTCAGCTGCTGCTGCCCAGCTCCACGTGGACTCGGCTACCATAAAACTAGAATAATTCCTTACTCTGACTTGGAGCTTTGGTTTCCTTTGGACTTTAAAGGTGCAGAACCGTCTGTTTGTATAATATCCTCTGGTCACAGAAATGTTTGAGGCATCTAAATCTCATTTCTGAGTCATTTAAATTTCTAAATTCTCTGTAAATGTGCTGAGGCATGTAAATTTCTTTTTCTGGTCGGACTGATGTCAAAAACACTTGATTTTTATAAATGTCTAGTACAGCTAAGTGTTGAAAGGTCTTTCTTTCATTTGATCCCACTAATACTTAATACTAAAGAAAAAAACCTGAAATAACAGCAGAATTTGACAATAATCACTTGCTCATTGTTTTCCTCTTATCCCTCATTCCTGTAAAGCGTTGATTCTTATCTTTGGTGTAACCTTATTGATTGGTGACATTATGAGGACATGAGCCATGAGAATTTGGTGACTACACTTTTTCTTTAGAAACATTATTAAAAAAAAAAAAAAAAAAGGAAATCTGGTTTCATTCACCAGTCTGACTTTTCTTTGTATTATCATTTCCAAAAGCTTGCCTTTCTTCATTAAAAAAGGGTGAAGAATTTCCTCTAATTAGTTTCTAATGGCAAACAACATCTTGACCTCATTTGTCAGAAAATGCAGAGCTGAACTGTATCATTTAACAAGGGAATACCACACATGTATGATTAATGTATGGCACTTTCCACGACCCTATTTGACTCCCTTTGTGAATATTTAATGTATTTAGCACTGCATTTTCAATCTCAGATGACACAAAAGTCAAGAACTCATAGCATACAGTGCTTTGTCTTATCAAATGAGCAATAATAAATGACAAACGGAGCTTTGAGATATTTTAATAATAATTACAAAAAATAGAATGCAATCAAAGATGTAGAAAAGACGTGTATTCCATTTCTCTCTGTTCACCTTAAATCTAACCAGAAATGTCCTGAGGCAAAAGGAAGGTGGGGATGCAGGGAGATGTGTGTGTAAAAAAGCTGTCAGGGTACCCAGACTTCAGACTGGGAGGAAAAGGCACAGTAGGACAACGCTCTAAGAGTGCACCAAAATCTCCTCCGCTGTCAGGCCGGGATGCCCTATTACATCAGCACTAATAAACGGGTTGACCTGACCGAGCCCATGGCATTCGTGACCTCAAATCTGTTACTAATTTTTATGCATATAGAGGATGGGGGGTCAGCTTCTCCAGAACATAAAAACTTCTGTTGAGGGAACAAGTTGGTTACCGTAGGACCCAAATACATACCCCTTTGTCTTCTACAGCACACACTATTCTGCAGGAGGGTGATATCACTTCGTAGTCTTCACCTTTGTGCTCCCCGTCTCTCTTGGAACAATGCCACGCACGCTGGTCAGACAAAACTCCCATTGAAAGCCCTGGAATTTCGCTTGAGCCTAACATTAAGAACCATCTCTTGTTTTGTGTCAAGGACAAAAGGACAAGGAGGATTCCCACTGTTTTTTATTTAACTTGGGGCCACATTATAATGGGCAGAACTATCCATGTCCTTCTCCAGCAGCAGGGAGACTATACAGTGTGTGTATCCTTTCTGAGGCTCACTCTTCTCTCTGTGTGAGCCAGTGCTGTCCCAACAGCTTACACACCTTTAGGAACAAATGAAAAGGCTGGTGTGGATTTTGTGAAAGCAACTAAGTGTCCACACTGTGACTTCAGATATTCTACGGAATCTTCTTATTCTGCTCCCTTCATTTACGTGAGTGGATCATGGCTTCATACAGTGTGATTTTATTCCATCGTAATTCATCACGGCTCAAGTACGTGAGCTCACAATACTCAAACTCGAGTGTGACTGAAGACTACGCTACCTTACCGTGTCAGTGTAATTTGCTGCTAATCAGTAATCTGTGGCTCCATCAGCATAATTTGTTACTTTGTGGTCGTATAAATTGACCCAAAATTAAAAGTAAATTATATGTAGACACAGTACTTGCTAAAAAATTAGAGATGCTATTCCTTTGCTTGTTTTTATTTCCTAGCTTTGGTGAATACCATGGTAGAAACAAGCACGGTGATAAGAAGTGGAATGGTGGTTTTGTAGGTGTCAGTGACAAAATTCACATTTATTATAGTAAGGATAGATTTCTTCCATATATTTAAATTTAATAAGAATATGTATTTGTTATTTGTTAAAAGTTATTTATCTACAGATGTGTCTACTTTGTATTTGTCTTTTTATCTTTAATCTTTCCTATCAGATACTACTCAATATATATTCCCAAAATATAGATTTATTTAAATTAAGATCAGGAAAAAAAATGGTAAACCTAATGGTTTGCGAAGGCCACACAATAGCCACAGTTTTCATTAACAATCTTTTTAACAACATGGTGCACTCGTGGCATAACACATCCTTAGTGACAGAGAAGAAAAACCAGCTTCATGCGTACATGGTGAAATGTGAAAGTGCTGCTGCAGAGCAATTTTCAGCAGCAGTTTGTTACATTTCCGCACTTGATTTTGCATATGAGTTGTGTTCTGTATTTTGAGGTGTGAAATATGAATTACAGATGCATTGCGAGACTGAATAATGTGTGAGCAAGCCCCGTGCAACTGCATCCTCTCGACTTTCAGCTGGATTCGGGGGACAGGGCCTCCGGAGAGGAGCGTGGGACACTGGGATTAGGTTACCTGACAACATGATGATCCTGTAAGAACTAGCTCTGGGTAGATATAACAAATCCCTGTCTAGGAAATATGTGGTAAAACAAAACTTTTTTTTTTTTTTTTTTGAGAAACAGCTGCAGTAAGTTTTCAAGGTTATAGTGGCACCTACGTTTCTGAAGCCAGTCTTTGAAAACTGATGCCTTTCATTCTATCTACAATCATCATTCAGAGCTATTCCCAGAAGTTATTCTTAGTCCTACACAGTGGCTTACAGCTGTTTATAGGCAGCGATACCGCTGCCTCAGAGCTTGCTATTGGAATGTATTTTGTGTAATATGCTGAATTACACAATATAAATTGACAGTAAAGCAGCTGCTCCCATGCAGACCAAGCATCTAACAGAGAGATCACGTTAACAGAAATGAGTGGCCCAGAGAATTCCTATTTTGTAAGACTCCTTAGACCACCTTGGGTTTTAAAGGTTACAAATCAGCTTTGTGTTACACGCCCCATTATTTCTTCTGAAACAATCTTTTTTCGTGTTAGGACGATGTCAGTTGGCCATTTTTGTTATAGACTTGAAGAGGAATACATCTGGTCTCCACTGTTGTACTGCTAGGTGAAACTTCAGCTCAGGCAAAGTCTTCCTCGGTGATTAACAGATGCTGCAGTGATAGATATACTCAAACGGTACCTCTGAACCATAGAATGACAACAGTATGCTTTAAAAGACACGTCGCTCTGGAGTATTAAATGACTAACACTTGACACAATATTTATTCACTTGTCGTTTATCATTCCTGAAATGTTTCAGGGAATATCTTGGCATTCAAATATCTTGCAAGAGATTAGTATTTTTAAGAGTTTTCTTACTGAAAGTGATTAATTCCTGTTTGTGCCCTTGATTCCAGCTCTCTGGAGGTCTTTGCATGGGCTACACAGGACTCTCTTTAGTATGTAAAGAGCTTCATGCTGCCTTTCTACCCCCGTGATCCCGTTAGCTCTGATGGGAGGGTTCTTGGATGCACACTCTGTGGATTACAACTATTGAACTCAATGGCACACTGTCACTCCACTCTACAATATCACTTAATGTGACATTGTCAACCAATAGTAGAGCTTTGAGGCCCTGTGCAAGGATAGCTTGCTGTGAGGCGGGAGTTTGAAGTCTCCTCCTGACTTGTGCCCAGACAGCTTCCCTTAGGTAATCAGGAGCCATTTGGGCTGGTATGATCACAGGACGTGGCTGTTTGCCACCAGCTATAAAACCAGTTTTCCAGTTTTCATTCACTTTTCTATTACAGTGCCCAAGCTTTTACTTCATCCTTTCTAAAGACCCAGAGCATCTGATTCCTTACCATGTTAGTTCTTCCTTGTCTTGTTTGAACTTCAGTACTAGCAGATCTGGCTTCTTTCAAATGAGCAGGACTTCTCTATGCACTCATGTCCATAGTGCAGTAGTACCAACTACAGAAGATCCACTCTGGAATGACGACGATGGGAGTGTAAAACAGACAGCAAAATGTACACAGATAGATCTTCCTGAAAAGCTGCCCAGAGATTAATTTCTCTGGGCTTTTTAGCATGTTGTGGCACTTCATGCAACTTTGGATTTGTGTTCTTCGATGGTGTAATCACAAAATTGCATCGTACGTTAGCATTGAGAGACCAAAATAAGGTTTGGAAGAATTCAGAATGACGACTAGTTTCAATAGACATGCCTCACTGTATAAATAGACCGGAGAGAGTATCAGCATCAGCTGGGCTGGGATTCCTCTGTGGGACCAACTAGCATGACCATGATGGATTATAGCCTGGGTATCGTAACTGAGTGTAACATCCACTTGGCACAACATTTTGGATATCTACTGTGAGTAGAAGCATTATTGCTCTGAAGTTTATGCATAACATGAAAACAAAGCTTTCTTAATAGATCCATTAGATATCATATCTTACTAGATGTGATGTTTGTGAATATGCTAGTGACTGCAGGGTTTTCAAATACAAGAGTGACAAGGGTTTGTAACTAAGGTGTTAAGCCACTGCCATGTTACTGGAGCATTACATACCTGTGAGCTGTGTCATATGTCATTACTGTATATTTGGAAGAAAATAATTACATCAGGAGGGAGACAGAGTTTTCTGAAGAATGGTTGCTTTTGTCTATCAATATTTTCAGAGAACATTTCTGAATGCAAATCTATGAGATCTCACACTTGCTTAGTTGTAGTTTGAGCTGGAGATGAAAGCAAGGTCTCCAGGCCAAACGATGTTTTTGTTTAATTTCACTTGCATAACACACACTAATCATAACTATCCAGGCTTTTGCTAAGGAGCCTCCGTGTGATTTTGAAGTTTAGAAACGAACTCGAAGTCACATGAGTTTCATTTGTGGATTTAAAGTAAGCACGCTCAAGCCTCTTCTCTAAAAGTCAGTGTTCTGGTACAATGACACCTACATAATGTAACATCTTTGCATGATGCAATATCAGCTTCATGTCGTCGTATTTTGGATCAAATGCAATAGAAACACTGTTATGTAAATGTAATAGAAACACTTAAACTAGAGATAATGAAAATACCTCAGGGCATTTTGTATCACAGAAGAATTGTTTTTGTTCTGTTTCGACTCCAGTAGTTAAATAAACGTTGCACTTCTTCAGGTTATTTGTCTAGAAAGATAAAATTGATGCTGGAACTAGCCCCACTGGTGGAGTTACATTTACAGTGAAAGCACATGTTTCTGCTTCTCCAGCTACAGGACTTCACAGCGTGGCGCTTCTTGGCAACACTCCCACAGTTCTGCAAGACCACATTCAGGTGGTGCCTTCAGAACATTCCCACAGACCGGTCCCTCTCCCTCTTCTGGGTTGGCTTTTATACCTTTCCTGCCCCCACCCCCCCCACCTCCCCCGCCTTTATTTCACAGACAGTTGAACATACATAAAAGCAGTTGCAGCAAAAGATCTGCTCTCGTGCTGTCTTCCTTTTGGGCAGTGGTCCCTTCCGGTTTCTTGGGGAGTGTGAACGGGTTTTTTTAGCCCTTTTTTTTCCGCAAGGGAGTTTCAATAGGTTCTCACATCTATTCCTAAAAAGGATGGCAGGTTTGCCCACTGTCATCAACATATTTTAAGTCAAAACACAACAGCACTAAACTTGCTTTCTGAAGAGCCTGATGTAACAGTTCTTAGACAGATGAGTAACTCTTCCAAAATACCGCTCTGACTCATTGCTTTCTGCCCACATAAACCCCCTTCTAGTTTCATTTGGCTTAGTGGAATTTTTCACTTCCTGTCCTAAACTGTGAACTGTAAACAGTGGCAGGGTTTCCACCAAAGAATCTTCTGCGGTGGGTGATGAGACGAGACAGTTTAAGCAGTGTCAGAGGTAAGGTGAATTCCAGGTGGGGGATCAAATTCACTTCAAAATCCTCCAAGGACGTTTTCACGGGAAACGTTAAAATAGGGCTATCGCCCATCACAGACAGATGGTCATCTTGATTAAGAAGCATATTTCCCTGTTATTTCGACAACACAGTCAAGGCAGAGATTTCATCCCCTTCCACGTTTGATTGCAGCGACTCTTTCTCTCTCTTTGTGCTTTGTTGCCTGGAGAGCACTGCTCTCCCTGGACCACAGTCACAGGCCACTAGTCTGTGACAAAGCTCAGTCTCAATCTCCCACAAAGCTGAAAAAGGGAAAGTCACAAAGGAGCCCTTTTTTCTTCCTTTGGTTTTTGCCTTTGTCCTCACCCAGGCTGCCACAGGGACCGTGCACAGCAGAGGGATAGCTTGCAGCAGATGAGGGAGGCACGTCAGAGGCAGGAGCTGGCAGCAAAGCCTGCGGTCGCGATGCGCAGACCGAGTGTCTCACGTAAGAAATGCTGCTGCTTTCTCTGCCTTTACCATTTCTGCCCCAATCACCATTGTCTCCAATGCTGCCAGTCCTTCCCCTACCTGCCTTGTTTTTTCTTTAACCCCCACACTTTCTGAAAAGTGCAGAACAGTTTGTTTTATTTCTTCGGGTTTATGAGGCTGATCCTTTCACTAAACAGTCATGTAAGCAGGGTTCAAGAATCTATCTGTTCTGGGACAATCCATTGAAACAGAAGTAGCATTTTTGCTCTGTTTTAGATATACATAAATCAACAGAAATTGTGTTCATAGGAACCGAATATTACAGAATTTTATACAGCTATTTTCAGTGGACTGACAGCTCAAAGTTTCCACCAGAGCTTAAAGCTAACTAAAGCTAACTCAGTACTGCTAATGACATAACCTGAACCTCACAGACACTGTGACAGAATAGAAAATCCACCCGAGAATCTGCAGCTGGGATAGCAGCTCACATTCCCCTTCAGGTTCTTCAGGAGGTGTTGCTGATTAGTCCATAGTTTCACCCGGCGTACTCGGATTGCTTAACGTCAATCTGTCTATACAGAGTTCCACTGCAGTGAAGGCATAATCTGGACCACGTCAGGGCTCTGATGGACCCGAGCAGCAGAGGCTTCCAAGCATCCTCATCTCCTTTTCTTTCTCCTATGAAATATCCACTGAAGTTCTTCACTGGGAGGTGGGATTGAATAGTTAATGTTGGATCCAATTGTGAATGAGTATGTCTCAAAGTTTAGATATTTCTATAGTTTTGTTCTGCAGGTGGACTTGCTGCACTTGCTGAGAAATGTCTCTCTCCCAGGGTTCCTAAGCGGTGATACCTGTCTCCTCTTTGCATCCTACCGGGATGTACCACTGAACTTTGCTGTGGAGTTTTATCTGGCAGACATTCACAGAAACCGTCCTCCAACTGGGCGAAGACGATCACAAGCGTCAAACGACGTTTGCGCATTTGTCCTCCTTTTCTTAATACAGTATTATTGGAGTTACAGAGCACCCAGTGAGGAAGTGGGAAACCGAGGTAAACTTCCTTTTCTTTTTGATGGTCAGTGGCAGAATGGTATGGGCATGAATTCAAATTATAAGATCAGGTACCTTCTTCTACTGGGTACTCTTTTTGTTCTTGCCTTTCATAGTCTTCCCGACCGATCATCCTGAATCTTCTCATCTAGGAGACCTCAGTGCAACTAAAGGGCCCAATGCTGAAAATATTCAAGCTGACATCTTCCTGCACCAACATTTCCTTGTAATCAGAAAGATAAAGGTGCTTTATTGCTTCATTCAAGGAAGGAGAGAGAAGGGAAACTGCTTCTTCCATCCTGATGTATTTGGCTGGGGAAAGCTGGAGCCTTGAGCTCTTATTCTCACACAAAGGACCTTCCCTGATGACTATTTCGTTCAAACATCAAGAACAGCTAGACACAGACATAGACTATCTCTGTTGTAATTTATCTCTTGAATAAACATTTGGTTTTTATTTTACTAGTGTGAGTATTGCCAATCTAATTTCCTTTTAAGGCAGCGCCATTTAAAACTAAACGAAGTATCTATGTTTTGGAAGTTAGATTATGTTTAGGAGCCTTGAATGTGATTAGTTGTCTAGTTGTTCTTTGTAAGCATTTACTTCTGTGCTACAGTTTGTGTGCGGGAACATATGACCATGATGCACTTGTAATCTTACCCTAAGCAAAGCAGCATGGTTTTTTTGTTAAGTTCTGCTATTACTTAGCTTCACATGGTACAGAATGTGAGTTCGCTAAGGTTTTTTTTCTTCATAGTTTTACACAGATAGCTGAAGTCAGTCCTGGGGTAACTCCGTTAAATCTAATGAAATTAACTTCAGCATTGGTTTGGCCCAGTGTGTTTCCATTTTGAAGTGATAAATTGTGTATGAGAAGCGTAGTCTCTTACTTGGCATGTGGTTAATTTCAGAAGAATGGCCACAATAATTTCTGAGGATCAACATCCTTTAAATTATCTTTGTGGGTCATGCTGAGAATGAAAAATATTATGTGTACATAGCATCAAAGGCAGCAACATAAAGCTATAGTTTAAAAAGTCAGCATTCCTGTGGTATTAAAAGGAATTCATCTAGGGAAAATGGCAAAAATCATTCCTCTGAGAGGAGCAATGCTGAGCAAATGTATGCAAGTAAAAATGTCTAAATGTTTTACTGTTGTCTGTAATTGAATTAGGTTCCAAGTGAATGAAGGGAAAATAAGACTGAAAAAGAAATAGCAATCGTACGAGTCGATGGGGAATGTGACAAAGATGAACCCATGGCTCTCCTTCACCTAAAAAATAAGAGCACACTGGTCATGTCCAAATAAAATCATCAAAGATGTTTTCTTCAGAATAGCATCCAGGGAATTTTCACACATAAAAATCATAGAATCTTAGAATCTCTGAAGTTAGAAGGGACCCTTAAGGATCATCAAGTCCAACTTCCTGCTCCTCGCAGGACTACCTTAAACTAAACCATATGACCGAGAGCGTCATCCAGATGCTCCTTGAATTCTGACACATCCCTGGGAGCCTGTTCCGGTGACTGACCACCCCCATGTACATCCTGACCACAAAGATGTACAAATAGACTGTTGACAGGGAATTATCATTGCTGTTTGTGAGGGGAGTGGCCAAATCAATATTTTGTTAAAAAGACATGAGTAAACTCACTTCACACCGACTCCTTATGTGATTTTCTTCCCATGCCAGGAAATTCTGTGCTAAAATCAGAAGGTACGACGACATTCCTAATGACTAGATTCAGTTCAGATCTAAAATGCTTTAGAGAATTCTTTGATTTACTGAGTAAGCCATGAATTGCAGCTCCGTTCTCAACACTTTCAAATCAAGGAAATAAGGCACAAAGCTGGTAAGTTCCTATCTCTGCCATCGAACTATTTTAGGTCCTAGAACTTAGAAACTGTGATAAACTCAGCTTTGAAATGAGCCTGCCTCTGTAGCAGTATTTTCCCACCATATAGAATTCTAAAATTCATGCAAAGAGTAGCAAACCTAATGGAAATAGCGCTCTAGTCCAACGGCTGGTGTATTTCCTGGGCAGGTGCAACACCTGGGTTTCTGTCCTTTGTCCAAAATAGACTTATCCGAAATGGAAAACCATGAGAAGATGTAAGAGCAAAATATTCTACAGCCTGATGGCTAAAGACACTTCCTGAGAAGAAAAGTTAATGAATAAAATCCAGTTGTCATAACTAGCTCCTATCGTGTTTTTCTGAGTGAGGCTTTTTTTTTTCTTTTAGTTTGGTTGGAAAGCTTAAATAAAGCATTTCTTAGAGAAATAAACATATTTTTTGTTTGGATTCTTACCAAACTGCATTATTTTCTGATTTAATTTTCCTAAGATCAATGAATTTAAAATCTCTTCTTCACACATTCCCATTCCAGACAAAAACATTCGATCACGGAACTTAGGTAATAAATGACCTCTGGGGCTCAATCTAGACCAGTCTCCCACTCCAAGCAGGACTAACTTCAAAGTCATGTCAGGATGCTGCTGCCTTATATCAGGGCCTTATCTAGTCAAGTTTTTAAAATCTCCAAGAGAAGCATTTTGCCCTAATTGGTCTTAAGAAGACTATTAGCTCCTTATTTCTTTATTCAAGTGTTTGTGGCTGATGTGTGATAAAAAGCTGTAGTGATAAGACAGTCTGACTTCAGTGAGCCATCAAGGACGATTTTACTTGAAAAGGCTTGGGTCTCGGTGGGGTGAAGGAGTAAGATGTGTCCTCTGACGGGTGTCGCAGGACAGCAACCTACCCTAGCTGCTCTGAGCTGCCCTCTGACCGATGTTCCCTCTGCAAGCCCAAAGAAGTTTCCTAGCTTTGGGTTATACTTTCATCTTCCATATTTGCAGATTGTTCTCGAAAACCAATTTGCAGGAAACTTCTTGTTCCATTATTTGGAGGTGTTTTGGTTGTATTTATCCTTATACAGCAGTGCTTGTATGGCTTCATCACATGGGTTTGTTTTATGCTTACTGTATAAATTAAGACTTGTTTTGAATTTGAGCCAGGCCAGTCACCGTGTGTTTGTGTTACACCATATATTTGTATGTGCTTCCAGAAATTGCATTGTAGTCAGTTCCACTATTTGTTTTGAAATTCATTCTTCATTTGTTTATGTCACTAAAAAAGCCCCCAAAACAAACAACAAACTTTTATAGACTTCTGTGAACATTTACCAAGAGAATTAAGTAAGACAGCAGTTTGTCTCTGCCTCAGAATCAGAGCTTCACTCTCCATTTTCTGTTTTTGAACAGATTCTGATTTTGATCATGGTTGTTTCTGCAGAAAGTCATACGAACTCTGCCAGACATTTGCTTTCCTTATTAGACATGATACGGCACAGCCCTTTGCCCTTGTGTTGGGACTGCCTCCACGTTTACTGTGTTTGCTGCTAGGGTTTCTACAGTTTATATACTCTTATACTCAACCTTTCTGACTTCGCATCCACTTTCTGTCAGATACACCTCAGTCCTCCAACCGTGTGCAAGCATTTTGGTTTCCAGCTCCTTTTCACTGAAAACATTCACTTATTTTTTGGAAAAATCAGATCAATTTGACTCGACCACATTGTTCTTTGAATTAGGCAAGAGGCCTCAACTGCAGAAATAATTTTTCTAGAGGTTCTTTGGTGATGCTTGTCTTCCTAACTCTAAGCCCCATCCTAAAGACACGGAAACTTTCAGCTGTGTCCTGTGTTTGATTTATCATAATTTTGTACAAATTCCTTTTAGGTTATCTTCAATACTTAACCTTCAATATTTAAGTTCTTTGTTTTCCCGTAATACTTTAATTTCAAATGTATTCAAATTATTCCTTCTTATTCTGTGCATTTCTCTTGCACTCTGCATCTGGTTCTCAAATCTACGTAGAATAATATACTCTTATTGGTCTCAAATTACCTATAGCTTAGCCTTTCTCAGAGTATGGCCACATTTTTCACAGTACAACAGGCCTAACAGCTCACTTTAAACAAAACCCCAAAAATGTCTCTTTACCTTCTCTGGACTGTCTCTGCCAGTCTCTGTTCTTGTTTAACTGCTTGTGCTTGGTTAGTGGATTTGGTTGATTAAACAAGCTGAAAAATTATTGTTTTCCCAGGCTAGTTTTTTTTCACCTTAGTGATCTGAACTGACATGCTGAAGTACCAGATGAATACTGCACCCAGGGCACAGATAAGAGGTGGAAGATGGTGGCAAATGCAGGAGTCTGCCTGTGTGGTGGTGGTGAATTATCGGAATAGCTCAAACAAGCTCATGGAGCTACAACTTTCATAGCTTTTTGAAGTTAGACACCCTCCCTAGCAAAAGGTAACAAGCTTTTCTGCTCTTTTTTGTGTTTTAATTTCTTGCCTCATAAAATTTATTAGCTATTTCTTAAGATTTCTTGATATTCATGGTCATATCATGTTATCTATGATGACCATTTCACACATCTCCAAATTTAATTTATCCTTTATCCATTGATGGAAATCTCTTTTTCTTGATACTTGTTTACATAGTGTTAGTGAGCTTTATTTAGTCTAGAGCAGATTATCAAAGAACAGATTTTGTAGGTTACAGATATTTGGAGTTTGACTACCCTCTTTGGAGCTTCTTTGGGTCTCATTTTCCTCCTGTGATTTAGTTTCTCAAGTCTATGGGTTGGGTCTTTCCTTCCTTTCTCAAGGAATGATAAATACTCAAGGGGATCATTAACAGTTCTTGGTATGTTGTTGTTCTTGACTGTTTTGACTACTTTCCACCTACCTTCATTGCCTGAGTCTTCTACAGGTAAATTGTCTCTCTGAAGATTGACTGTGTTTTCACGGTTTTTTCCCTTTTCTAACTCATTGTATCACTCAATAGTTACCATCTAAGAAACAAAAAGCTTTATATTTAGCCTTTCTTACTCTGAACCTGATACCTTTTTTCCTCACATAGTTGCGTTTCAAAAACATTTTATCTCCTCCACCATGACATAGAAATACTTTTTGTTTTAAAAGTCTTTTGGATCTTTTTTTGTTTGTTTTTTTTTTTTTTCATCATGTCTCTCAACAGAAGATGGACTTAAATTCTGAAGGCAATTGGTCTTTGAACTGTGTTCACTCTGGGTCATTTTTCTACCATATTGGTCATGTGACACTGTGAGTGACATTTCTAGTCTCTTTGTCATCATTCCTTACGTTATCTCTGATAGTCTTCTCTCTGTTAGCACTCTCTCAGGTTTTAACACAATCTTTTAAAGTTTCAAGCTTGTTAATCTGCTACGCCAGCCTTTATTTTGGCTGTATTCGATAACTGACTCTTATAACGTCTTTTTTGTGTGGTTCTTTCATGTTTTAAGTCTTGTTTTCTCCCAGTTTTTTTTTGTTTGCTCCTATGAAAGAGTGGTCAAAGTCACGGATGGCTTTCAACAGTCACATATTACTCCTGTTTCTTGAATCAATAAATATACAGGGCTGATTGTAGTACTTATTTTTTTTCCAGGGATTTTGTTTAGCATTTTCAGATCTCTAGTGCGTTTATTGACTCCAGCTTCTGATCAATAAAATGTGCTTCCAGGAAAATCTGGAATTGTTGCAGTCATCACTACCCCTCTCCACTACATTCCTCCCTCATAAGACTCTCAGAGAGATTTTTGCCCACGATTGTTCTCTTTAGACAAGTTTTTTTAGGCACCATGCTACACAGCTATGATGAAAAGGGCTATTGCTAGCAGACGTTTCTGTGTTTCTTGGCCACGCTCACCTGACGTGTGCCAGTAAGATTACCAAATCTCTTATTGTCTCATCATATGACAGGAGTCAGTATCCGCTTGAAACAAATGGCTACTAGCTGAATGTAGCTCTTGGCAACACTATATGTTGTAAGTGGAAAACCAGTCTTTTTTCTTTTCTTATTCATTGCAGTGACATAGAAGATGAATATTTTTTTTCTTTTGGCATCCATTGAAGTTTTATGGAAGCCATTGCAATGTAGTATTAAGTAATATCCACTCATAGCAAAACATTAACAATAACTTTCAAAAATTGTGAATTTGACATTTAGCAGCATCATTTAAAAGAGCAAGAGGAACTTTCCAAACTACAGTTGAAAGTAAATTAACTGTGATACAAATGTTTATAACTTTAGTCACTTATGGAGTGGCTAAGGAAGATTTTGTTACGGCCAGAGACTTCCACATGGTTGACATGAGATACTTCCTCCCTGGTTACCTTGCCAGACATTATGTTCTGCCTCAAATATTTCTATTTAAAATGTTCACTATTTTAGCTTGCACAGTTGGAACTAAAATCTGCATACCAGGGCCAGTGTTCTCTAGTGATTTCTCTTTTTATTTTGAATCCTTTAACAACAGGCTACTGCTTTAGCCCACTGTGAAGGGGTCCAAAATAAGAGGTTTGGGGAGACTGGAGATCATACTAAAACAGCAGGTATCTCTCTCCGTCAGAACATGTGTTCATTTATTAAGTCAGAACTGTTACCACAATAGCTGTCATCCCCTTGATTTACACATTTACCCAATGACTGAATCTTACCTATGTAGTTAGTTTTTAATATACTCGCAGAGAACCCTCTAGCCTATTTGCTGAAGAATTTCTTGAAATGCCATTTGCCTGAGCTATGAAGAGCTCTAAAGTTCCTCCAAGGAGCTCATTTTGTAGAGAAGGAATTTAATCCTCCTCTAACTGAGGGACTGTTTTCTTCCTAACACATTCCAGGAAGAGGAACATGCATCAGATATTTGTCTTTTTACATATCATCAGTATTTGAAGCGGTATGTGGCAATAACTGCTCTGTTAAGGCATTCCCTCATGTTGGTAAATAAGAGTCCACAGTTACACTAAGTGATTGAGGGTGAAACAGGCAACACTTGTTTGATGAAATCCGTAAGGTCATTGCTGAGGCGTTGTATATTGTATGGATGAACAGTCATGACCATCAATCTGGAAAGTAGATTATATATGTACTTGCATCCTTCATAGAGGAACTATTTTAAAAAGTAGTTAAATTACCCTCCTTTTTATTTTGTTCTGCATGGCAAAATGTGGAGGAATGCTGTATTTACTAAATGACAAATTCAAGTGATTGAGGGTGAAACAGGCAACACTTGTTTGATGAAATCCGTAAGGTCATTGCTGAGGCGTTGTATATTGTATGGATGAACAGTCATGACCATCAATCTGGAAAGTAGATTATATATGTACTTGCATCCTTCATAGAGGAACTATTTTAAAAAGTAGTTAAATTACCCTCCTTTTTATTTTGTTCTGCATGGCAAAATGTGGAGGAATGCTGTATTTACTAAATGACAAATTCCCTTCCCTTCCCTTCCCTTCCCTTCCCTTCCCCATTTGAAATCTTTTTCAATATACAAAGTAAGGAAAAAATCAGTTAAAAAGAGGAATTTTTATCAGATAGGCTTTTTGTAGCCCTCCTCCTGTCAGTGTCCAGTCACTCCACCGCACCCAGAACAGGGAGCATGACAGAAGCGTGTCAGGTACTTCAGATCGTCCAACATGTGTCAGAGTTAATTAGCTCTTTTCCATGAATTGCCTGTTTGTCCAGGGGTAAGAAAACGACCCCTTATCTGGAACTTGTGGCTCTTTAGCAGTGGAATGTGCAGACAGACTCTGCAACAGGGGGTTTATCTGTTGGTGTTACTTCCATGGAATGTTTCTTTACTGCCCATGAAGTGGTTCCTCCCTCCCCACATCCCTCCACTCAGTACATGTCTGCACAGTCCCCCAAGTCTGTAATTTACTGCCCTTTCTGGAAACAGGAAGGCTAAAACTATTTGCAACTCTGAAATAATATTCATGTCAGAGGTAGGAAACGAACATTTCTTTTTAGCTTTTTGTTTGTTTGTTTTCCTGTGCTTTATGTGTAGATTTTCATAGACGTCTTATTACGGGTAAAATTCCTTCAGAACATATATTATGAAAATCAAATTAAAATTTCTATGCTGGAATACCTAATTCTGTTATCGAATGAAAGTCACAACCCTCTTTGTCCCTTTCCCTCCAGGTGAGGCTCCAGGCCTGCCTGGTCTCCATGCCTGTCATTCTGTAGGTGTGGCTATTAAGGTATTAGCGGCACGAAGAGAATTTTATCAATACCATAGCAGATCTTTATGTCTCTAGGGATATCTCTAAATGAGGCTGTTCTGGGGATCACTAGGCATAAACCTCACACGCAGAGTGCTTCACCAGTGATGAATTTGACCGTCCCCTTTGAATGAAGTGGTATTTGTTTGCTTTACAGAGGCAATGCCTGATTGACAGATATTTCCATCACTTGGCTCTATCAGGTGGGTTATCAGAACTATTCAGGTACCACTGAATGATCAAGGAGAAGAATGCTGACGGTTTTATGACAACTTGCTGTGGAAATTAAAGAAATGAACTTTCTGTGATAGATGGAATAAGTTAAGGCCTTTTAAAATGTATATGGGTTTTTTTTACTATTAAGAGAAGAGAAGTTGTGAATGACTATCAAGAAAGAAAGCCATCCTTGAACTTGTCCTGACACTTTTCGCCTTTTCCCCTTTTGCTTTCTCCAGCTTCCCTCTTAAAGAAATACGTTGCCTTGCTTGTGCACGATGTGCACATCTACTTCCAGCACTTGCAAGCTATGTTGCAAGCAAGTAGGTTGCTCTGAAAGTAATCTCTCCTCTTTACTTCTGTGGAAACTACAACAGATGCAAAGAACACAACACCACCATTTGACAGAGCAAATTGTCAGCTACGAAACACTATTTCTGGACACAGCCGCCCCCTTGGCTGTGCATTTTCACCAGTGATGGACAAGAGCCTGCGTGCCGCGCTCGTAACGAGCTACAGCAGCGGAGGGGACATTTGAAATATGGTCCTTATGGGTTTCATTTTTGGTTTTTAGGCATCTGTAAAGGCATGCACGCAAGCAGTGTTCGTGGCATCTCTGAATGCACAAATGCACACTATTGCTTAGTTTGGGCTGATTAGTTCTTCTGCCCTTGTCCTGGGAGGTGTTTCTTACATGGGGAGCAGACAGCACACTCTGGCTTCCAGTTTCTTGTCAGACGTTGTACAAGGCATTGGCTATCAGCTGTATGAAGAACCTGCCCCTCGTAGGAGAGCTGAAATGCCTTCCCCAACAAAAATATGCATTGCTGATTTTTGGTTTTCTTTTCTTTTTTTTTTTCTTCCCTAGGAAAGCATAAATTATTTTATTAGTTTAATTTTAATTAATTAATGAATAAGCTCTAGTGCCTCATCTGTCTTTGGATGTTGACCTTGTCAGGGGTTACTCCTGGCCTAGTTTTAAGTTATTCCTAAAAGATTTATAATCTCAGTTGTCCATGTTAAAATGTGGGATTTGGAGGGCAGGAACTTCATTGTCATACCTGATTTATGTAGGGGGCCACTGATTCTGAGGCTCCGAGTTATTGTTGTCCCTTGTCCTTCCTCTGCCCTCACACTCGCTGGAAATGGGCGAAAAGCCTTGGCACAGTATAAGAGATGTGACAATGAAGAAAACCCCAAATGGTATTGATGGAAGTGTTTGGTCTAGTGTAGTGGTCTCAAGTGGAAATGTCTAGTATCTTGTGGTTGTCAGAGGGAAAATTCACAACTGTGCAATACTGTCCCGAAACCACACACAAAAGCTGAGTGTTTTGTCATTTCATTAACATCTCTACCTAGTGTTACTATATGCTTATGCCAGATTTTTACACAAGCCAGAAAGAAAAAAAGAGATATGACAGTGACATGTTTGGCATTTGGTGTGTCAGATCTCCAGCGGGTATGGGATAAGAACTATTCAGCACATGTGCCACGTGCCAGGAGACTTCTGAGGAATCTCAGACCGACTGTAGCCTTGCTGTAGGGTTGATGACTGCACACACAGTAAACCTGGTGTACCCTGGGAGCTCCAGGCTCATTCTGTATGCACCGAAGCCTGATGTATCAGTGTGCAAGGGACGTATCCAGAATCTCTGCTGCACAGCCAGGAATTCCAGGCAAACACAGCAAATTCTGCCTGGCAGAATTTGTGTACATGAGAAAGAAAAAGGCAGAAAACGCCGGTGACAGAGCTCACGCTCAAAAGGGACACCCACCTAGTCGTG
>NW_010410500.1:23425-34373 GCF_000710305.1 Buceros rhinoceros silvestris | reverse complement strand
TAGGAATGGATCTCCACAGGGGTCATTTTGCACCCCCCCTCAGGGGAGGACCATGTCTGTTTGTGAGACTAAACCCTGAGCCTGCACCTCTTGTAGTTCAACCAACATCAACGGGGAGTTTACTTCTGCTTTTGATTTGTCCCTGTTCCTGGCTTTTTATTAATTGATTCTTGCTCCTTTTCTTTTTAATTTTTTTTAAACAATCACGGAATAGTAAATGATAATAATAGATTACTGCACGGATGGATGTATCAGCACATGTTTGGGGGGTGTGGGGGGTGTGGGGATGTGACAGACTGAACTGTGGGACAACCTCCCTGACATTCTCCAAAGCCTTTTTTCTTTTCCCAGGCTTTTTGGGAGGGTGTTTGTCTGAAGAGGGGAATTCATTAGGTATGCTGGGGAAGAGATTTTTTATGTTGGCTTGCAGATTTTTACAGCCTTCATGGAGTGGGATGCACAGTTCCCATAAATATGTGATAATGATCATTTGGAGTGTGAATGTTAATTTGTGTAATGGGTTCCCAAAATATGGGCCATGTGCCTGCTGAGTATGTTTTATTTTAAAATAAATGTGCATACATAATACACACACAGACACATGCTGCCTGCATGTGCATCTATAATTAAGAATCTAAAATTATAATTTGTTTTTGAAGGAGACAAAGCAACAGCTCCCCCAGCACCCTCGTAACCGTTGAGCAGGAGCCCAGCCGTCAGGATGGTTTTGTGAGCCCTGCCAGAGATCACAGTCCCACACGGACAGCTGCAGCTACAAAGCACCCCAGTGACCTAGATTCAGCGGTAGATTACTGTCTGCTTTGGCCTGCGCCTCCCATCGCTGCACCAGGAGTCTGATTTTGTTGCACAAGCTAACTTGCTTGCTGCTCTGACCCATTTTACCATAGCAACCCAGTTTGCTGTACCAGAGGCTAGAAAAAGCTCACAAGCGACTTTTTCAGGATTCCAAGATTAAGTTCACTCTCTGCTCTTTTTTTTCTTCTCTCCCCTCTCCCTCCCGAATGTGCTTAGCAGACATGACGAAGAAGAACTGACACTTTCCAACAGCACTGGAAGCCAGGAAAAGATTTAGGCGAGGTATTACTTATGTACTTCTAATACATGGTTCGTCCTGATGAATGCTTTTGACTTATTCTCCTTTTCCTGGCAAAAATCAGCCAGATGCTTCCTTTGCCCCAGATATCTTATTCGTGATTTTCCCTCATCCATCCCCAACCCCTTCCCCCAATATCCTGCCCATTTTATTTTTATGAGTATATTTCAGTATGTCCTAGTTTTTAAATTTTCTCATAACGCACGAAAAAGTGCAATCAGATGTTCCAAAATAAAACTTCCCTCACTATAGTATTTTAGCTGTTGTCCCTACATTTGTATGTTTACATGGGTATGTGTCAGAGACAGGAAGAGGCAGTTATCAGATGTTCAGGCGGCTCTTTTCATACATTAACTTAGTCTCTTGCAAATGTGATCCTGACTGGAAAAAAAAAAAAAAAAAAAGAAAAAGATAACCCAAACCCCTATGGATAATGGTGTTGAGATTTGAGACAATCAGATACTGACGATTTTTCAATATTTTTTTTTATTGTTGCTGAGGAAACCCTACATGTTTGCTAAGCTTGGAGATGTGCATGTAGATGAAAATAGATGCAAAAATGCACAAAATCACAAGAAAGTCACCAGGAGACAAGTGTTATGAAAGAATCTGGCTTTTTGCTTCATGTTTCACATATTTCTGAGCTGCTTTTAAAGCACCTGAGCATTTTTGCTAGCCAGCTAAAGCAAGTTTGCTCAACACCTCCCAAGACCAGCTATGACTGTTCCCTCATGGGTGTTGGGAAAGGCACAGTCAGGCTTCCAGGCTGACAGGCATCAGAGGTGCATTTAATTTGCAAAATGTTTTGAGAGTCTGTTTGGCAACCCACACAGAGAGTCCCAGATACTCGCAAGTTATAAAGTTTTGGAGCATACCGGTGGGAGTGCTGTTCTGGATGAGTGGTTTGATTTAGGCTCATTTCTCCTATAGACAGATAGTTTGTGGTGTGTTGGCTCATTTATATTTAGCTTCTAGAAGCTGGTAAATGGGTTCATGTTTTGCTAATCAGTGCTGGTATTGTATAAGGCTCAAGTTCCATATCTCTCCCAGCTGGCTAACAGAACAAGGTATGAAGGTGGTACCACATAAGGCTCTCAAAAAATCGTGCAAGGTGCCGAAATGCTTCTGATGTAATTGAAAAGTACATCTCTCGACATTCCTCCTTCAGAAGGACTGTCCTTATCTCCAGGAACATAGATGCTTGAGCTGTTTGAGCTGAGCACACTTTCAAGTGTTTCAGCTCTCATACAAGGGGCAGGTTTCTTATACAGCTGCTGGGCAATGCCTTGAGCAGCCTCTGCAAAGCATCTGGTAGCCAGAGTGAGCTGTCTGCCCCCCTGTGTGAGAAACACCACCCAGGACATGGGTAGAAGAACTAATCAGCCCAAACTAAGGAATAGTGTGCATCGCGAGGTGTTAGACACGCCACGAGAGCTGTTTGTATGCACGCATCTACTCCTCCGTGAATGGGAAGCCATTCAGCAGTCCTGCAAACGCAGCCTTCCTTGCCAGCCTGTTGTAAGGCCATGTCTGAACTTAGCTCGGGGTAGCGTGTTGTCCCATATCCTCAGAATGGAATGGGTATCCTCAGCTTCTGCACAGATGCATTTCATAGGGGGTTTCAAACTGTAATTGCAGCCAGATCATACATGATCAGCCCACTATGGCGAGGGGAGAGAGGCAAAGATGAATGCACCAAGGTCTATTACATTCAGAAAGCCGGAGAATCCTTATCAAAACGGAAGATCTTTTAGAAAATCATATCGCTGCTGTCATTCAACCCTGTAAAAAGATCCAAGCATCTCAGATCTTATACTTTATTGACAATCCCAAACCAAAGAAAATAAAAAATGAAGTTATAAAAAACCATAGCAACTCTACTTCCTCATATGAGTGTCTGAGTATTTGCCATGATTTCCACTCACTTGGACTGAAAGTCATTGACGAATCCTTAGCTAGAGGGTGTAGATCTGGCTTCTGGTGCAGACAGGTCTGACAGCTGCCAGGGCCAGCAGCTGTTGGTGGACAGCAATCCTATCATCTATGCCTGGACCAGCTCTATAGCTTCCTCCTCTCCTGTACCCTTGGTCAGACCTCGCTGTGACTAACCCTGCCAGGATAGTGCAGTGCTCAGCTTTGAGGAAAGTAAATTTCTCTGTTCTTCCATGAGCAGGAAAAAAAGGAGATTTCCTGTCCAGACCTAGCCTTAACTAAGTCAAGTTAGTGAAGTTAGATTGCAGCAGGGCTTCAACAGAAATGGAAAAGAGACACTGAGCTGGCAGTCATCACTATGTTCATGATACTGTAATTAAATCTAAGTGTTCCTTTGTCCTCTAGTCTGACCTAACCTACGCAGTGAACTTGGAAGTCAACAAGAAAGTAAACTATAATGCACAAGGCGTTAAAGCCTCAAAGACAGAATGACCTTTTCTCAAATATTTCAGAGACCAAAAAACCTCGTATTTATCCTGATGAATTCTATTTTCTGATGATTTGGCCTAAGACTCAATTTCTGGGCTTCCTGAAGGATTTAAAAAACTGTTATGGGTAAAGAGAGAGAGATTCTCCCTCACGCTCCCGCTGCCATATGCTCTTCAGTTATTTTGTGGGCTACATGGGATTCATTAACCAGGCTTGTAGATGGATGCACCTCAGTGAACCGATCATTTTCTTATTGCTCTTGGCGCTTAAACGTTCTTAATCATAGGGGCTATTAGATTGCTTCCAAGATGAAGAACCATCAAAGGTGCAGTTTGCCAAATGTGTGTTTTAAAGGAAGGAAGAGTATATAGTCTGAACTGAATTTCGGTGGTCCTTGGCACTGAAGGCTTTGTCATTCTGCAGGGCTTTGAAAACAACCTAAAAATTAGATCTTTACAGGCATAGGTCTTTTCTATAATTTCTCAGGTAACATGGTTTGTGCTCTGGACAACAATATAACATACTCTTACAGGCTAATTGGATCAATTAATTGGAAGGGCTTCAGAGACTAAGAGTTATAGATTGTATTGTCTCTCACAAATAATCCTCTCTTATGACTTACGAGACAAATGTCCACCCAAAAAACTATCAAGCAGGCTCAGTCTGTGACTAGGAATCCTCTCACGGCATAGAGCTCCTCTGAAGTTAAGGAACATGAAACCACTGGTGTGGGAAACTGGAGTTGGTATCAGTCGCAGAGATACAGAAGAAACATAAAAAAAAAATTACTAAAAATCAAAGATAATGCCCTTTTTTTACTTCCTCTGAAAAATGAACTGAACCTTTTTTGTTGGGTGTCTATTGAGAGGATAAAGCATAAACTATAGATGGTGATTTGTGGATGCTAATTTTACTGTTCTCACGCACTACAGACAACAGCTGCAATCTACATTTCCCAATACACATCACCTTTGATCTGTTTTTAACTAAACCTATTCCTAAATTCCTACTCATCTTTAGAAGCTGCTGTGAGTAACTTGCTATTTTGCATATTACCAAAGCACCTAGGGGCTCTAAGTAAGGTCAAGGACATACAAATGAGGTTTTCCTATTCTCTGTCATCTACTGGTGAAGGATAAGAAGTTCTTTTGGGTTCTTCTGAACTTATAGTTACAGATACGTAAATATTAGCTAGAAACAAAATTACAATGGTTTAGGTAATTAGAAAAATATAGAAAGCACTAGACAGCTGTGGAAAGAGATGGAAACAAGTAAAGAAGACTATGGCCAGCAGAAGGAATGTAGATGGCACAAGAGGACTTGCAAGAGAGGGGTGAAAGGGGATGGAAATATAGGTCTCAAGAGCATGAGGAGAAAGATTCTCAGCTGGGAGAAGTGAAGCCAGAGCTGGAAAACACCACTAGTGTCCAGTGCTTATGAAGATGTGCAGCTGCTTCTGCTTTGGATGAATCTTTTATGCAGCTGCTGTCTCTGCCTAGGAATGTCTTCTGCCTCTGGGACCGCGTGACACACATCAGCGTTGGGAAGAGATAGAGCACTGGCAAGAATTTATTTCCACCCCAAACTGTGCTGTCACACAGGACAAAAAGAAATATTTCTTTTTTGAATAATAATTTAAAATGAGTATTTTTATATTTCAGTTTAAATATTTAAGGATGCCTTGTTTATTTTTAGTCATGTCCACTGTCTTCAGCTGTATCTGAAGCTGCTCATTTTTCCCAGAAGGCCTTTCAGTGTAGGTAGAACTGTATTCAGGTGCATTTTAAATCACACAGAAAGAATAGATTTTGTGGCAGGAACTAAAACCAAATCAAGGTAATTTGAAAAGCTGGTGCTTCTGGACAGGAGATGTAAGATTACTTCATTTTTGTGCCAGGCATTGGTGTTTGAGGCCTGGGTGGTCCTACCAAAAGGAGAGAAAGCAGTGGAAAAAGGAGTGAGGCTGAAACACTTCGCCTTGAATTGCTGGATTTGCTTTTGCTGCCGCTCCTGAGAGAATGTGAGAGATGGAGATTGTGATATGCTGTGCAGCATCTCTGCCTTTCCCCCATCTGAATTACTGACGGCAATAAAAGTGATTCTGCTTTTGCTTAGAAGGCAGCAGTGCACATCTTTGAGCAGAGCTTGGTCCATGCAGCAACATTTGGATTCCATTTCGGTGACACAGTCCTGGTTTAAAGTCTCTCCATTCTTCGTATAACAGGTGCAACAACAGCAAGGGTACCTTGTCTGACGGAACACGTTAAGAGAACGATGGACTGGGCTTCCTAAAGGCAAAGACGGTGGATACAGAAGTGGAAAGAACAATGGAAGCACCATTTGGTGCTTTTGGAAAACCAGACTTTGTGGAGTGGAATGAAAGGAAGCACAGACTTTTTTTGCATGGGGTCAAGGCGGATTTGGTGAAGAAAATGGAAATGAAATTAACAGCTCTAGCCCCTCACCAGTTAGCCCTTTGTGGGCTGCGTACTTTTCCAAACACACCACCACTGAGTGTACTGCTAAATACTGAACACCTGTAAAAAATGAGACTTGACATCCTATTGGAAAGATAATTCCCGTTTTCCCAGAGCTGCACCATATTATTCATAGGGTTGTAAACTACCAGCATAACGGGCTTTACACTTCACCTTTTGTTACAGGAAATGTTTGCTTTTGATTTTACAGGTGAAGGATGTGATACTACTTAAAGATTTTCAGATCTTGTGACCCTTGTATGCAAATTTTTACACAGAAACAGCAAGGATGTAGTTTTCCTTTTTTTAACAATTCAGTTACATGTAGCATAATAAACTGTCTGGTCAAATAAGACTGATACTGGAGGTGTTCGACTTGTAAATCAGAGGGAGCTGTGTTAACTGAACAGACAGGAAAATTTTAGTTTGATAGTTATAGTTCTGTTCAGTGCTTTCTAGTAGCAGAAATACTTGCAGGAAAATTAAAACAGTAAAATGTTTCAGAAATATAAAACCATGCCAACATTTTATCATAGTATGATTTAACTGCTGCGGGTTTTTTTCCCCATCAGACCAGCTTGAACCTTTCTAAACTCCTATGTATAGATTCATGGTGCTCGAAAGTGCATGAAGTAGTTCGCTAATAGGTAGCCTTTCAGGTTTTATTGAGGCTTATGTCCACGTTAACAAGTGTGCAGCCCTGTAGGGTGAAAGCTGAGCACTGGGTGTGTGTACCAGGCATCTTTGCAGTGGGTTTACTTTGAATTAGCTCTTGCCTAGTCCTGTGGATCAATTTTGACTATGATTTAGAAAGCCAGAGAGGAAATCCTGAAGAAGACCTTTTATCCTAGCTTTATCCAAAGCCAAATCTAGTTCAAATGCTCTCAGACTGCTCTGGGATGCAAACAAAACTGTTCATTGTAACTAAGGATATGCAAGCAGATTCCTTTCAAAACTGCAGAAACGTGCTAATGTAGATGCATCTTGTTTTACTGAGCATCAGAAAATCTGTTTCATGTGACAGGAGAGGCCGAGAAGTTTCAATTTTTGTTAATTGTTCTTAAAGCTCAGGAAAGACACTTTCTTCTCACTACAGGCTTAACAAAGCTGTTGTACATAGGGAGCATGTAAGACAAGCTCCAGATAATAGTATTGATGATGTAGTTTGAAGAGAGCTAGGCAAGCCTTCTAAAGGCGAACATGTGCCGTGCTCTGAATAATCTGGTATAAGGTATGGTGGTCTGGCATGTTCTTCATGGTAATTATTCTGAGGTTAGAGGTCTGGTCTCTAGACGTGACTGCAGTTTAATGACGTTTGGTTGCCAGTGAGTCATCTAAAATCCTTAGCACAGAAAGGAATATAAAAGGATGGGGTTTTCTACTTCATAGAAAAGGCATAATAGAAAAATTTCAGTCTGAATGGACCTCAGAGGGCCATTTGGACTAAATCCTGTTTGAATCACGGATAACTTCAACTTCCTTCCATGAGAACACACATGTGCAATCATAAGGCTTCCTCCAGTATCTTCAAGAAGTCTTTTCCCATTTCCTTGTCTTGACTGAGCAGTCTATAGCAGATGCTCACCATCAAATCCGCTCGTTGACCTTGTCTGTGATCTCAGCTCATAAGCTCATCCCCCGCCCCTCAGCCATTCCACGGCATATCTCCGTACAGGCAAGCTGTTCCTATTTGTGATGAAACCTTCCCTCATTGCACCTGCACATCCTTCCTAAGGACACGTATCCAGTCACTGCAGCTCTCCACGTGAGCCATTGCACCATGTCCCTGTGATCCCAGTGAGGTTATACATCTGTGACTGGGCCTCAATTTCTAATTCTTCCTGTTTGTTTCCACGTTTGTACTCCATGTGTTTATGAACAGCGCTTGACGTGGGCTCTGAGATGCACTGCTTTCTCAGAGGAACAGGGAAATGCTCTTTCCTAGGTGCCTCCTTCCTGCCTCTCATCCCTCCGTTTCAAACTATGGTTTTTGTCTTCTAACAGAACTAGTATAAAGCTTTTTTCACTAAGTTGGCAAGACTGTTAACAAAGATGGTCTTGCCTTACTTCATCAGAGGAATCCTTCTGCAGTAACCTTTTCCCTCAGAGAGGATCCTGTCATTGCTTGAGTGAAAGCCTTGCAAGCAGCAGCCCAGATGGGTGCCTCCACACCCTGCAGAAGGGAGTCTCTTACCACTGTTACTCACTGCTGGCTTTTCATCTCACACTGCTTTTAAAATGTGAATCAGACTGATGCAGCACAAGCACCTCTACCAAAATATGTTCCTTCTTACCTGCTGTTAGGGCCTGACATCTCTTCTGCAAATGTGCACCTGCAAGAGGAGAAGGAGCATCCTTCCTCTTGTTACAAGCATAAGCTTCCAAAATTCACTGACATGGAAACCCAAGACGCCATGCCTTCTAGCCTGGCTGTCTATTCTGTAAAATGCAGGATCTAGTGTCTTGACCTTGCAAGAATTCAGCAAAGAGCCTGTTGATCTCCTGCTCATCTTCCCTTGCACTGCATAGTCTGCTCACATGCACTCTCGGATCTTCACTAGCCAGCTCAGTGATTTGACCACTTAACACTTTCTACCGATGAGGTGGCTATCCATGGCAGCCTGTAAAAGCAGCTTAAAGCATCCCATTAAAAGCCATACGCCATTAGAACTAGTTATGTTGAAGGAAATGCAAGTTATGAACAAAATTTGATATTTAAGAGTATCTTTGCCTTTCTGAGAGGATAGTTTTTTTTCTTGTTTGTATTTCATACAAGCTCTTGGACAGTTCAAACTCAGATGTAGAAATTATTTCTGTTAATCTGAACATGGATTTTAAAGGTAAGAAAAAAGCCAAGTGCAGGAACACTCCCTAAGATAATCAGCTTCAGTTACTCTTATTTCTTTCCTGCCATGCTCAAAGAGTAACAAACAGGCAAGACATTAGAACTGTCAGTGGACAAGTCATAAAAAAAGAAAAAATCCTAATTACCCCACCAACCAATAATCATTGGAAGCTACAAAACCCTGATGGTAGATAAGTTTTAGCCAGAAAATAGAGCTTATTTGTTTGTGGAATTATCTGAAATAGTGCAAAAGGAATGCAATATAGGCATAAAATATGATTACCCTTGAAGAAACAGGGATTTACTAAAGTTTAGGGAATAAGATTACATACTTTGGGTGTCTCTCTGAAGATGATTCCAGGAAGGTTAAGTATATATTGAATATCTATATGTTATTAAATGGCTGTTCATCAGAATGGTTCTGCCAGGAAAGTGATTAATTTTCTTAATAACTTTCCTTTATGCCATATTCTCAGCACCACTCCCTGGGAAGAAAATAGGGCAGGGGGTGCAACAGTTTCCTTTCCACAGCTCTCAGGAGGAGAGCTTGTCACATCTATGCTGTATACTACACGTGCTATTCTGTATGTTCAAACAAGTTGCAAGGATGTGGGGAACAATTCTAGGTTCCTTATGAAAAATCCTGACCTTCCTTAAGTTAGTTAAACTAACTAACTCCCTTAGTTAGACTTCAAGAGTTAAGAATTTCACTCATTAACATGATGCAGTGAGGTGTTTATACCATGTTGCCTCATCAGGTTTTGCAAGTATTTTTACAAATATCGTGTACATCACAGCTGGTCTTTCAAAACAAAGCTTCTGATTTATATCAAAGCACTGAGATCTAAAATCTTCATTTCTTTACCTCTTTTATGCTGAAGTAAACAGGGAAACTGCAGGAGTTACTCTTGTAGCTCCACTAATCGGAGTTTAATCCCTCCAGCGTAAGATAACGTCTGCATAAATGGGGTTGGGCTTCGTTGTTAAAATATGGGAAAAAATTGTCTTTTCAGGAGGTCTCAGCCCCAATTAAAAATACTTCCTCTATTTACACCGAATTAGAAGTCTTGTAAGAATAAGAAGTTTAGATACAAAGGCGTGCGTGTTTCTTCTCCAGATTTTAGTAGTTCTTCACCAGACTCTCCAAACGGGGTGTGGAAATCTTCAACAAAAAGTCAAATGGATGCTAAAAGAGAACAGCCTACATAACAAATTAGGCAAGAAAAATACATGACTCTCCCTTGACTTATGAGGCAATTGACGCTACTTTAGTGGATAAATAGCCTGTAATTGTTATGGCAGTCAGGAGGAAGAGCCAGTGAGGAGTTTATGTAGTTAAAGAGAACCAAGAATCAAGTCATCTCTAAAAGAAAGACAGAGGAGAGCTAAAGACAACTTCTCCCTCAGTGACCATTTCACTTCCAGGGTTTTTTTCCTTTATATGAAAATTGAAAAGTGTTCATGGCTTTAGCAATAGGCTTTGGGGGTTTTTTGTGTGTGTGTGTGTGAGACTTTTCATATGATAATGGCTAGATTCTATGGCAACCATTGAAAACTAAGGGCTGGAAACAAAAGCTGCAGCAGAAGAGGATCAGTACATAGTCACTATGTCTGCAGGAATAACGGCGGAGACTCCCTCTTTCAGAAAGGTATGTGATGGCAGCCTGTCAAAGGAAGGGGTTTGTTTTAACTCAGTCTGTAGTTAGTGCCAGCATTTCATTCCTCCTATTTGCACACTGAACCACATCAGTAGTAGATGTGCAGGAAAGGAGCGGTTAATACTGGTCTGATAACAGTTTGGGGTGAACAACAGAAAGGGGAGATAGAAAAAAACAGGTTTAGTAGCCAAATGCTGCGAGCCTCCTCGTGACTGGTTACAGTCGCAAAAGAGACTTCACATATAAATAGTGTAAGCAGGATTAGCCTATAAGGGACCGATGCCCTGTGAAATCAGTGCTTAATTTCAGGCTACATGTACTTCCTTACCTGTTGGTTCCAAAAAGCGTGTGTCATCCGAGCAAATGGAGATATGAAATATCAAACCCTATTGTTTGCAGAAAAGCAAATTACTGTTTTGGAGCTCGTGCTCTT
>NW_010410500.1:15377-23290 GCF_000710305.1 Buceros rhinoceros silvestris | reverse complement strand
GGAGTGTCAGGAAGAAGGATGCCCCCAGCCATGAAATAGCCTCTGGGATAGGCTGGTGAAAGTGTTCCTATGTTGACTGCAGGAAGAATGTAAGTTCAAATCAAGTCTGGTTTTGGAAGAAAACAAAACAGAGATCTCTAAAGTGAGAATCAATACAAAGTAAAAGTAAGTTTAAGAAGAAATTAAAAGAAAAAGGAATTTCTATTTCTGTACTACTTTTAGTTTAGAAACCACCACAATGCAGTTATGTGTTGAACTGGTGATTGCAGGTGGTCCTGCTATTCTTGTTTCTAAAGATTTGTTTTATCTACAACTGTATCACAGGTTTTCAACAAATGAATTTATAAATAAATATCTCACAAACCTTTAAAAAATTTTCATACCAGGGAAAGAAAGAACATGATGATATATTCTCTGTTTGAAGTAATACTGTGAATTTATTATCACGGGTTCCCAACAGAATTTTGTATTGTGAGAACAGCATTACAAAACAAACAACTGCATCATGTTTCATTCCCAGATGACTAACAGTAATAATATCTACGAGATTCAGAATGATATGCCAGTTGCTGAAAAGTATTAGTCTAGATAATTTCCCTAAGTCACTTGTTAAACAAAGCTCAGGTTAACTATTGTATTTAGAAATAAATGAGTAAACTCAATGAATGAGTTCCAGGTTCCTAAAGCAAAGCCAGGGTTGGATCAGGTTCAGATTCATTGATAAATGCTTTTGAAATCTTCAGGCCCACTTACACAGAATCCAGATGAAAAGAGAAAAGACAGAGTTGAAAAGGAAGGGTGAAATTATATAGAACAGTACTGTGAATAGCAAGGTTCCATTATCAAGGAAGGATGATTCACACTGCTGTTTTATTTCTCAGATTTAACCAGTTTATTTAAATATTTATTCTTCTCATACTGACATGTTCTTAAGCTTTCATGAGTCCTGTGAGTAGGTACCAACACACACTTTTTTGCTCATGCTGGTGATTGTGTCCTTGTTGTTCCGGACACATGCTCCTTCCCGCCCATCAGCCCTCTGTGGAAAGGTGATCACTCAGAGCTCCGAAAGCACAGAGCCTAGCCCTCCTGCAGCCTCAGTATCCTGCCCTCACTCTCTCCACTGCCTCCTTTCTACTCAAGATGTCTTTTGATCTGCAAAGGATTTATTATTACAGTATTAGTTATACAGTTTCCAGAAAAATTCTTTTTTCTTTTTTTTTAACACAAAAAATATGTAGATGTATTCAAACCATAAAAGTTTCACACATTGCTCTGAATCTTTTTTTCTGATCACTCTCAAGCTGCATTGAACATAAGGAAAATCTCTAGCTATTTAATTTCCTTCCTGCATTGGGCTTCTTCAGACTGAATTCTTTCCCTCTTCCTGACCCCTCTCTTCTAGTCTCTCTGCAGCCTCTTATGAATGACTAGGTAGAAACTTCTTCCTTCAAGCCCATCCTTTCACACCCTTTATCAAATATTCCTAACTAGCTTTATCATAAGATTCAAACACTTTCCTTCTTCCCCTAGGACCTGTTGCTTTATTCCATCTTCCTAACTTTAGACTTAAAATAAAATGGAAATCCCCAGGTGGTAGCTTGCATTTTATTTGCAGGGATTCTCCACTGAATGGATGTTCATCATACATTAGCAACTCACTCTCATTAGTCCTCTTATAGGTGAAAGTATTTCCTTTGTTAGTTCTAGTAAAGGTTATTTTCATGTAGAGGTTTGGAATAATGGGGGTAAAAAAAATTCCACCTTTTCCACACAAAATGGGCTTTGGGAGGAATCAGTGTTTCTTGGTCCTAAAGAACTTCCACGTTGAACTGAATTCTCAAGCTGTCCATGGCCAGCGTTCACTACCTGAGGTAAAACATATTGTGGATTATCATTTCTAAGGGAAAAGGTATTCAGCCAAGTAACTGTCGGAAAACAGTTACAGAACAGCAGAGGAGCTGAATGAGTCGAACTGTGTCCTGTACAGTGTAGATAGGTTAATATGCTCAGAGGTGTCTTTTGCCCCCCTTACTCTATTTATCTTCTCTACTTGTTTGATTTCTCTTCTTTTCGCTTGTTCCATTCTCCCTTTTCTTCCATTTTGGACACCAAGGTGACAGATGTCACTGAAAGACTAAATTGATCCTTTTCCCAGTGTAGTTGGGGGATCGATGAGGGGTGAAGTAGCTTTCAAGTTCTGCAGTCATGGAAGCCCAGAACAGTTGAGATTGGGAGGAACATCTGGATGGCACCTGGTCCAATCTCCAGCTCAAGCAGGGTCACCTATGGCAGGCAGTTTGATGTCAGAATTCAGTGTAAAAGAGTTACACCAGAAGGAAACTGAGGTGCAAAAAGCTTCGAGACTGATGACTATATTTAAAATATTTTAGGTTCTTTCCTTCAGAAAAATCATGGTTTGAACTACAGCTTGTGGAAATCCTGTTTATTCTCTCTTCCTTTTTTTCAAGTCAGGTAGTGGATTTCCCCAAATACATTTCTGAAATACAAAAGCAGAAGTGATGCCTGCAGATTTGTGAAGAATTCTAACATAAATACGAAAAAAAATTGCTCCTTTATTTACAAAGAGAGATGAGCTACTGTCTATTCCTCTGTCTGTGGTTTCCCAACTGATTTGGACTTAAACTGCTGATTAAAGTTAAAAGGGAATGTCCAAAATAGTTTACTGCAATTGTGTAGAAGGCTATAGCTCCTCCATCGGTAACTGCAGGTGTGGACACTGTCACGTCTCCGAACACTTTAATCCCAGACTTGTTCTTTATTCCGGAGGAGCAGATTACATTTCTGCTTAGTTAAACAGGCCTTATGAAGCAACAGGGGCTTGATATAATTTTCATGTAGGTGTGATAGATATGGTAAAAGAGGTCATGCCATGTCTGGTCTGTGGTAGCTGGGTATAAACAGAAAAGTCTCAGCTCAGGTCCCCAGACAACGAAAGGTACCTGCTGTCACTGGGGGTGCTCAAGGCTACAGGGGATTATACTGTCCTTGGCTTTTATTTCTTGGCCCAAAAGCACATGGTTTCCTTGCAGGTCGTGTGCCGCTTCTCTCTTTGAAATACCATAGCATGTCCCAGACAGAACTACGTGACTACTGTTTGATACCTTCCACTGAGGCAGATCGCAGACTGTCAGAGAACATTCCTGGGTGCTGAAACTCACTCTTCTGTACTGCTAAAATCTTGCCACAGCCCAAGGCATGGTTTGACTCACGCTTATGAACATCCCCTAAATAAAACTTGGACAGAAGTTGTCAATTAGCAGTCTTCAAAAGCAATTCCACTAAGTTTTTGGACATTACCACTGTGTTTTTGTGGGTCAGAGGGTTTCACGTTATGGATGGACACCGCTCTATGCTATTTGGCCTCAGTGCCTTTGCTCTTTTAATTCACTTGTATAGACATTTTCAAATCCTAGTACTGCAAACCCAGTCGCAAATACTTGGGATTTGTGTTTGACCCAGCAGAGTAAGCTGGCATTAGGCAGTGATTTGTATCATGTGGTTATGATGTTTTCGATGTGGTATTGAGGACTCCTAAAGCCAGCTTGAGTCTATGATTGAACCACATCCAGACTGTTAAAGGCACAGTTTTTTTGCCCAGTGTGGAAATACGTCCAGCATTTCAGAACAACAACTGTGTCTGAAGTGCAAAAACTGTGCTGATCCAGCTAACCTGATGCAGGTGTACATTTAGCAGAACCAGTGCCACTGCAGTATGCAAACATTGCTATTTTGCTTATAATGTGTTGTTTTCACTTAACGGACCTTGATCTCCCGTTGCATCCAGTCAGCTAAATTACTTTTAAGCTATTTCTTAATTAAACCGGTTACATATTTACACCGTGTTTCTGATACTTTAAGTCTTTCAGTGGAGATGAGGCCAAGTGGCCATGATAACTGGTCTCATAGCTTTAGTAAGGGCGGAAGGTAGACAAAGTGACTGGTGGCTTTCCTTGTTCTTTTTTCAAGATGGTTGGTGTACACATATAATTCATACTATAGATGTCTTCTACCTCAGTCAGGGTCTGGAGGAGACAGCCTGGTTCTCTCAGCCCAGCTTCTGTCTACTCGCTGAAACATTAAAAATGAGAAACATTCAGATGTTGCTAAATCACAGAATATAGACTCAGCACAAGAAATCTGACTGCACCAAAAGTGCAGCTGTTCATCTGGGCTTTTATAGTCTCTATGCAAAACTCAAATAATGGCAAAAAATTTAAGAGAAATCAAACTTCGGTTTGTAGGATGTGCTGTGTAAGAGACTTTCTGCTTGTCTTCTGCAGTGGGCTGAAAGCATGAGTCAGGAAGGGAAGAAAGTGAGAAGATCCTTTTGAAGATAAGAGGAATGGAATGTTCAATCCATCGCTTATTTTCTTTCATGTGATCTGCAAATGTACAAAATGGAGCTTCTTTGTGGCAGTAATAAACTGTCAGACTCTGCCTCTTTTCCTTGTGGTAAGTACTGCTTGGTTCTGTCCTCCTGTCAGGAGCAGAGTTTCTCTGCCAGTGACTGGAATAACCTGCAGCAATGGGATGCTACCAGAACTGAGTCCAGTATGGTCTTTCCACTCCTGGAAAGAAATACCTAGTAGCACAACAAAAACTTATTTTTATTTTAAGAAGGAGACTATATTAAAATAAATTAAAGATTTGGCAAAAGGCCAAAAAATACTGCATTTCTAAGACTTTTTTTTTCATTGGTTTCACTGGATACTGTTCAGTAAAACCAAAAAGCACCACACCAGCTTGATCTTTTGAAGTCATTTACCTAGTCTGGTAGAATTGAGGTTTTTTTCTTTCTGATCCAGCTTACTCACAATGGTTATCTCTTAACTCGGTGAGGTTTCTCCCTTAAGTGCTTGGCACCTGGTCCAAACTGGTGTGTAAATAAAATGTTACAGTACAGCTGATAGAAAGACATGGGACATGTTGTATTTAATCTGATTTTAAAAGAAATTTTGCTGGGTTCAGGGGAAGAGACAACATGTGTGAAGGGGAGAGGGAAGGGGAAAAAAACATCCTGTGGGCAAGTAACAAAAATGAGAAACATTTCTGTTTAGCAAAAAAGTGATAAAACAGTAATGAAAAGTTAAACTATCCTATTCATGTTAACTTCTATTTTTCAGTTTCTGCTTGCTTTGTGAGAAAGACTGCCACCAAGCAGTACGTCATATGGGGGGAAGATAAGACACTAACATTAAAAAAACAGGGCCAGATCCTCTTTAAGGCAGCAGCATCCCTGACCAGAAGAGAAAAAAACTACAGTGCTCATATCAGAACTCCAGAGGCCAACTGTTGTTTCAAAGAGATGGTGTTCATAATGGCAAGAAGTATTAAAATAATGTTACCATGACACAAGAAAGTCGTTTTCTTACGTAACATAGTGCAAACAGTACAACCCAAACAATCATAAAAACAATCAAAAAATGCTGAAACCACCCCCCCCTCCCCCCCCTTAAATGGAATGTGGCATATTAAACCATGCTTCATGCATATGAGAGGTACTCAGGGGTGCTCTGGCATGACTGCTGAAGGTTGAAAACACTTTGGCTTTGAACCCTTCCCTGTGAGTTATCTGAGACCCTGTGTGCCGCTCTACCTTGGATACCAGGGCAAAGAGGCAGGAGGTCACACAAGTGCATTGTAACCTTTTTTACAGGCAATATGGCTGGAAATACTACCCTGTTCCATTTTTAAATGAAAGCTTTCTAGCCAGAATGTGTCTATTGACCTGGAAAATTTAGTTTGAAAGACTTAAAAACCCTGTATTACATAATTGTGTTTTCTGGCTAATGGAAATAAAAGCATATTCACTTTCTTCCCTTTGGTCTGTGTATTTCTATTTTATGTATTAAATGTACCATGTCTGTAGGTACGTTCGACTGGTATTTAGAATTCCCTTCAGTAAAAGTAATTGTTTTGGGAAGATTTATTGCTCAGGTGAATTAAACTCGTTCTTTTGCCAGCACTCAGATGGAGATGCAGGCTGAAAGCTATGTGCTGATGTCCATTTTGTGTGTGTGTATCTAACTTTCACTGACATAGTGTTCCGTGGAACAGTAGCCTATTATAAAGGAAAAAAAAGGAGAACTAACTAACAACAAAGATACTGCCTCCTATCTGTGTTTTCACAGGACTTGATGCTCTCTTCATATGGTACTTCATATAATAAAACCATGGGCATGTGCTTAGCATTAGGAACAAAAGTATTTCTCTTCAGGTAGGAATTCTCAGCCTTTCAAGGTTAAGCATGTTTTTAAATGCTCTGCTGGATGAGGGTCATCATGGTGTTTGAAAGCACCTTTTGGCACAGACTTAGTTCTAAAGCTCTTATTTCAGAACAGGACTGCAGAAATTTGCTCCTCCCGTCACTTGGCAGTGGTACTCCCATGGTGAATCCCTGACCTATTGATAATCATGGCTGAACCTACTAACTTAGCTGCTTCAGTTTGTCGCTTCATCTTCCTAGGACTGGGTGGGTGAAAAGGTGAAGTAATGAAAATAGAAATTCTGTGCCATTGAATTCCAGCTAATTCTGTAATGGAAGGAAATAGAATTTACAAGGTAAATGTCTGCAAGGTCTGAGCACATTTCACCACTTCAACCGTTCTCCACAGGCTTGCCATCAGTAATGAAAACAGTTGTTATTTCATCTCGTGTACCTTCTTGACAAAAATCAAGCTGCATTAACATCAGGAGACATTTGAGAAAAATTGTGCGGATTATTTCTTACCTTACACACAGTCGCACTGCAGACGTATCACCAGCAAGCAAGTTGCTGTTGAAGGTGATAATAGCAAGCACCAGAAAGAACCCAGTCTGAGCCTCAGGTCCCTACCTATGTTTGCTGAGCTGGTGGATAAAAACTTCTTTGCCAGCAAATGTGGTATGGCTGTTGCTAAGTCTAAAAAGGGAATCTATGAAATTAGCTCTGACTCCTCACAGCAATATTATAATACTGACATTGTTCTCAGAATATGCGAGAAAAAACTTATTTCCTGCGAATGTTCATACAAGCAGAGTGTTTTTTGGAAAAGAAGCACGAGCATTAAGAAGCTATCTAATTTTTTATGGTCAAATTAATATTTTCAGACCCTTCTTCTCCCAGCATTTTCACAGCTTTGGATAACACTGTTCTAATGACCAACATTTTTATGCTCTTGTAATCGATCTCTCCAGCACACATGTTGCAACAGAAAAGTTCCCTACCCCTTATATCTATTTTTGGAACCTGAAAGAAGCAGCCATCACACATCTCACTTGGGAGTGGAAGCTTTGAATCATGTCACTACCTTTTAATGCTCTGCTGTTTGCAGAAAGAGGCTTTGGAAGACGGTCATTACAAAATACAGTACAAACTATGACACCACCTTGTCCTAGATTGGAATGGAGGACTGTTCGAAGATACCTGTTGTCAGATTTTACTGATCACCTGTTTTAACATATATTGACATCTTTCCACAGTCCCTGGAACTGAAACTGTCACGCAGCCAACGCAGAAGCAATTTCAGGTTTGAGGTGATCCATTACTCTGATTGCAAGTAGGTGGGGAAACTAGGCGAGCAGCTCCACAAAGACTGACAGCTAATTCATAGCGTGAGATTATCATAGAAAAAAACCCAGCAATAAAAATACAGTAATTGAACATGAAAACAAAGGATACGAACTCTAAGGAAAGTGAAGTCAACTGTGAGAACATGGCCAGAGCTAACAGCTTCAACTGCAGTCAGCAGGTCGGGGTTTTAAATTTATTTTAGTGGGATTTGGACTACATGGCAGAGGGTAAACACATAGAAGTTATGATGAAAATGAGTTATTTAATGGATAGTTGTATGTCAGTTCCATAACCAATTAGAGTGCTTGATTCTGGGAGCAACAGGACAGAGGACAGC
>NW_010410500.1:593-15280 GCF_000710305.1 Buceros rhinoceros silvestris | reverse complement strand
CAGGAATGGACCACCAGGAATGGACCAGCAACCAGACTGCCAAACTTGTGTGCAAACCTTCAACTGCAAAGCATTTGCAGAGGTTTATTGAAAGTTTGCCTGGATGGAGCAGGAAGCTCTCGGGAGTTTTCACTTACTTGTTTGCCAACCAAATACAGACATCATCATTACTAAAAGTGGGTAAATTGTGGTTAGGTACCTCTTCTTGATAAACAGCATTTGATTCTGAATAAGTCCTTAAGTGATTTGCCCAGCTTAAGCGAAAGTGACTCCATCGCCGGGCCTTTCCCCCTTTCAGGAAAGCTATTTTCTGGTAAGAGAGAATTGGCTGCTGTGCCTCTTAATGTTACCTGGAGTCTGCCCTAAAATACAAAGTAATAGTGAGCAGAGAATGCCAACATAGCACTAGTCCTGTTCTAACAAGGTGTGTCTTTGGCCAGTTCTGCAGGTCTGCAGGAAACACCTTGCAAACGCGTCTTTGAACCTTTTCCAAAGCATTTTGTCCTGTGGTAACTTTTTTTCTCTGGTGACTGGTTTACCTGAGCACTAGGGACATCTATAATCTGCTAGTAATAATCCACTGCTCACAACACAGTCTTTTGAGTTAAATTTTATAAATTTTGAAGTTATTTGCTCTAATCGCTTCCCAGGTACTATTCAGTCATCTTACGTTAGTAGTGATATACAGAAAAACAAGTTTCTTTTTCCGGAAGGATTTATATTAAAGTATTTTTTTTTAATGGAAGATGTCAGGTTAGGGAATTTTTATTGACAGCATTCAGTCAGTTAGTATTAGCCTTATTAACATCTAGTTGTGGTGTCTGAGTATATATCTGTGTTTCAAGCAACCTTTGCATACCCAGTGAAGTTCCCATGTGGTCTAGTCATGCTCATATCCCTGCAAAAGAGACAAGTCTGGTGAATAAGCTCTCGTAGCTGTTTTTCCAGCATTCCCTGGTTCCATTGTTAGTGTTCATGGGCAGGTTACAAGAAGCTCATACCCTTCACTGGGGAACAGGGGTGACCATTTGCCCCTTCCACTTATAGGTGTACCGAGCCTGTTTCAGCACTCCCCTCCTCCCCGTGCCCAGGAGAGGCACTGTGCCTGTCTGAAGAGTAATATGTCTTGACATTTGTTCCTTAATATAGCTCGGCCTCATAGGAACCTGACGTGTGGCTTACTGTGCTGAATAGACTGCATTTCCTTCAAACACTTTCATTTCTGTAACCCTACATGTGCGATGTGCTGCCCCCAAGGAAGTTACCTCTATCATTTTGCTTCAAATTGAGCTGCTATGGCAAAATGTCTTCCAGAAGAGAGTCTTCAGGGAAGGTTAGGTTAAAGGCGTAGGTTTGTGAAAGAGCTACTTTTTAAAGGATATGCAGTTAGTTTTTTCAGATGCTGCTTCAAAGCTGGGAAACATTGTCAATAATGGGACAATGCAGGAAAAGTTGGGTGACCTGGATAGCAAGAGGGTAGATGGGGTTATGTTGTGAAGGATACTAAGTCTCTGGTACATCACCAGTGGTAAATAAGTGAAGAAGAGAAATGGGGTGCGTGAGTCAGCTGCAGGATGGCTATAAAATAGCACTGGGAAAGAAGCAAAGGCAATCCTAGAACGAAAAGCAGAGAAAGCTTTTCCAGTAGAGGTAAGAAAGTACGACTGCCCTGTGCAGGACCCTGGGGAGGTCTGCATCTGAACATTGCACACTGTTTTAGAAAGCCAAGTTCCATTAGGATGAATTGAAATGGGAATGGGTGCAAAGAGGAGATAATTTATCAGGTAAATGGAATATCCATGTTACAATCAAAGCCTAAAATAACATGGCTTCCTTGAATGAAATCTTCTCATCAGTAGATCACAGTGGTAAAAGACCATGCACCAAAACCTCAGCTTAGGCTAATTCACCAGTTTGCTTGGCAAACTATCTGGAAACACACAGGTCACGACACAAAAATATGAAAAAAACCCCAACAAGCCAAACGGTCTCCCCTAAGAGCGCCACAAAACCCCCCTAACCCCTAACTTCTTTTGTTTCTACTGAATCTAAGTGCATGGGATTTTTGGCATGAGGAGCTGAGCTTCCTTCCTGCCCGTAGTCTCCAGAAAACAAACGTATCCATCAATATGTCTTCAGTGAGAAAGGACAGGCTGTTTTAAAGGGTCTGGTAGGAGGAGCGGAATGCAGCAGGCTTTGTCACCTGAGAAAGCATGGTTCAGAGGGCGGTTTAGACACCGTGGAATAAGACAAGAGGGAGCAGTGTGTTAGAACTTAATCACTAAATTGTTAATTTTCAAGGGCTCAAAAAGGAGAGCTGTAACATAAATTGTTTTAGGCGTCTTTGCAGCAGAAGCGACCACTGCAACACCGCAAAGGAGTGCATTGGTGGGAGAGGCTGCGGGTGTCAGCTCGGTAACGTGAGCCGGCGATGAGTCTCTGTGTTACAAACCTTCCCTGCCTCCTTCCCTGGGGAGCTCCCATCCACTTCTGAATAACCTGTAGCTCTTGTCCAACAATAGAAAACAGAACTGAATCTTTCAGGCATCAATAGGTTTTGGGGTGGCGTGGTAGGTTTTGTTTTGTTTTTTTTTCCCCTCCCTATCTTTTTTTATTTTTTTTTTCTGGTAAGGGGGTGGTGGAGAGGGTAGTTATTGCTGTACTATGTTAAAGTGGGACACTCACATTTCTGTCTCCCTAGTATTCTGCCTTGTGGCAGTGAGGGGCTAATACTAGCTGCACCCAAACAAGAGAAAAGACCTTTTACATGGCCAATTAGAGAGCAACTTGTTTCCAGAAAAACGTTCTTCCTTACTCCCTGTGCTTGGAAAAATCTTTTCTGCAACTTTATTTATGTAGAACTGTTTACTACTGCAATTCCAGATATTCTAGTTATTTATGCAATCTCTTCTTTCCTATTGGAAATTATTTTCCTCAACATTACACAAGAGCATCCATGCTTGGCTTGCTGTTTATTGGTTATGAATGTTTCACTGCTCAGTGCAGGGGCACATTCCACTGTACGTGTTAATGAGAGGAAAACTCTGATTTCCCCTCTGCTCTCCGTTGTCCCACCTCTGTCCACTCTCATCAGGCTTTTTTCTTTTTATTCCTTCTCAGAGTCCTGACCTTCATATCTTTGAGTGTCAGTTTTTCTGCACCCAAACACTGACCATGACTGCAGCAATATTTCTGGAGTGAGAAGACCAGCACTTTGCAGAAGCAAGGCCAAGTGAAATAGCACCACATCATTTTTTTCCTTGTTTTTCTCCTTTCTATGCTTTGTAAATCCTAATGCTCTGCATGTTTAGCTGACTGTCACTATTGGTAGAGCAAAGACCTTCACTGAACTGCCTGCAGGCAAGCCTAAGTCCATGTTACGACTCGAGGCAGCAGATGTGTAATTCTTTGGCTGCATTGACCTGTGAGAGCTGGGAGGGTGCTGGGTGCATGCCGTGTGCTAGGAGCCCTGTCCTCCTCAAGCACGAAACCTGGGAGTCATGACTGCAGCTCTGAACCTGGGAGGAGACAGTACCTCCGGGAGCACCTGCACCCTACATGTCATACACAGCCTGCGAGGTGGCCAAACATGACGAGTGGCTCCAGCCCTGGCATCACCATGTCCCTTCTTCCCTTCTGCTGAAGGGTAACACCTGCCTACACTCAAACTGCCTCTGGAAGGTTCTTATTCACAGAACTTTGCAAAGTTGCAAGGGAGAAAATTTTGTTGTTTTAACTGTAGATGTCATTATTTGTTCCTTATGTTCCTACCACAAAAGCTGTGAAAGGAACTATAAGATAAATTTGAAAGCATAAACTAACAGTTTTCCTATATTGCTTTGATTTTGGTAATTGACTCCCTTTAGATTTGTTTAATTCATTTAAGTTACTTTTCTTTGGGAAATTTTCATCAGCAAACTGTCCGTAAGGTAACAGAAGTCCTTCAGACACCATACTTTTTATCAAGCTGCTGTGGTTTGTGACTATTCTGATGCTGATTTATTCTGAAAATTTAAAGTTGTCATATTTATTTCTTAATTAAATCATACTGCAAATGTGCTTTAATTTTTAATTTCTAAAATGATTGTGTTTCTTCTTGCACTAAATATTTTTAATAAACACATCCAGATTTCAGTGTACATATAAACATGTCCACATTTTGGTAAACACATGAGCTTTCATTTAAAGATACTCTCTGCTCCTGGCATCTCTATTAAAAAGTGTTTTTTCTTTAATACAATATTTTTCATTGCAATTACTTCTGAATAAAAATATATTTCAGGCAGGTCCCAAGTTATCTTGCAAATCTCAAAGGGGCAAAGATTTTTCTCCTTTTTTTCAACACTTACAGTGATTTCCACTGAGTGTCATATATTCTCTCTTCAAAGCAAGAGGATGGTGGTTTTTTAAAATAATTTGGAAAATCATCCATGATTAAAATCATATTCAATTAGCGTTAATTTTACTTATACTAAGAAATTATGTGGGGGGTTCTTAAAGAATAAAGTATTCAGAAAAGTCCTGTGATTTTTCTGGGACCACTCCAAACTTGTTTCACCTGTGAAGAACAAATCTTAAACACCAACATTACTTTTTCATTTGTTTTATCTCTGTTAATGTCTTCCTTTTTCTGTTCTTTTTTATTGACAGGGTTTAGCAACATCGACAGCTACTGAAATTGCATATAAATAAAAATAAACATATTAGACCTAACACGTAAACTGCCTTGTTCAGTCCCTGGTCCGTGATCTTTCTCCTTGAGCCTGCTGTGTTTCTCTGACTGCATTACTTTTTGGAACAGTTAATTACCATCCCAGATTCTCATTTAAAATGGAAGAGCTTTCAAACCAAATAAAGTCCATCTTCAAGCATTAGGAGCAAAGAGCATCTGGATAGCAGAGCCAAAGGAGAGATGTGCAGCAGCACAAACCCAGGCTGCTGTTTTCTGAGAAGAACTACTCGACTCTGCCCTGCTGTCTGCAGTCTGAGCACCCCAGCTGTACTGTGCCTTGCACTGCAGATGCGCGACGTGTGACACAGTGCAAAGGTTGACACAATGCTGGGAAAGCAGAAGAAAAGTGAACGGGTCTGTAAAACTCCCTCTTTTGGCTCAGTGGGGAGTCCTCAGAGTTTGCTTCAGCAGAGAGGAACTCCTTTTGAGTTTTCCTTAAACAAAGTGACACAGCAAGAGAACCAAAACTGTCATATCTCCTTTTTTCTTTTTTTTTTACTTTAATCACTCTGTTAGCATGAATATTGCCCAGTTTTTCATCCCATGAATATAAACAAACCAGCATTTCTCTTAGTTCTTTAATATTTTTCTATTAATGACTCTGTCTCTCAGCCCGTTACGCAGTTGCTCCCACAAACCACACATACACACAAGCACACGTACACTTGTGGTAGATAATTCCTCTGCTGCAAATCATAGAAGTAATTAAAAGCTACAGAAATCTCAGTTACTCGGTCCAAATAGCTGTAGGCACATTCATAATTTGTACCCACACCCTTTTATATCACCAACATTTTATTTCACCGTCACATTTCTAGTATCCACGGCTCTAAATTGCCCTAATCTCAGTCCCTATTATCACAGATAAGAGACCTTTTGTGTCTTGGAAGTCATATACAGCAGTCTGAAAAGATATCTATACCAACAGGGCTTTCCCGTAGTGTCTCTTGGTAGTCTTCTAAAACATCATGTGCAGTTATAAAAATCTCCTTTATCTTGAAAAAACAGGTTTAGCTTGGAAAACTATTTTGAAAACGCTGTATGAATGGTCATGCTTGTTCTTTTTCAATGCAAGCAGATACACATGTTGATACTTTTAAACTCCCTAGCCCAGTTTACTGAGCCTTGTCTATCTAGCCAAGGGGTGTCGATCTGTTGACCCGTTCAGTATTAGCCACGTTCCTAGCCCTAAAAGCATGAGAAATCAGATGAGAAGTAGCTTAGGACCCTCAAAGCCTTAAGCTGCTTTCCTCAGAAAGCAAGGAAGCCATTACACATCTACCACAGATCATTATTTCCCTCAAATATTACTTCATTAGCTACCTGCAATACAGCTGCCAAAGTCACCACAAGTTGGCAGTCATGCAAATAGCAATGATGCTAACAGAAATGAACTAAATTATTAACATCAGTTTTTATGATAGTGGTCTAAACAAGTTACACTACTCTCAAAAAAAACCCCCAAAAAACAGAAAGAAAGGATTTGGGAGAAACCAAATTCATATACCTGGTCTCATGTCAAGCTACGTCAAATCAATGCAAAAATCCTGTGCAGTTTCATCAGCCTTGTAACTAGTTGGTTTGTAACGTTCTAATGGTCCTCCCTTCACCTTTCTTTTTTCCACTTTTTCTTTTACTCCTGCCTCATACCCTAAGCTGAAGATCTTTGAGACAGGATTAATAAATCAACTTGGTGTTACCACAACAGAAATAATAAGCTCTTAGGGAATCAGAGCTACTGTCCCCAGACCTTTTGCATCAATTCACTTTGGAAGGGAAGATCAAGCAGAAGCCAGCGGACGATGCAGACATTCATAGACCCTGCCTATGAAGACATCACTGTGTGGATAGCTCCGCTAGGAAATCGTACTGCGGGGCTGCCCTTTCCCCTGTATCTCTGCATGTTTATTGGAAGTCAGGATGGCAGGGGAAACTGCTTTGCTATTCAAATCAAACTGTTTATCACAGTTACTGTTCAAAACAGTCACCTTCTCATTAGCATTTACCTTTGCACATTACAGGTTATGCAAGAAATATTCCAAACCAAGAGAATTAAAGCAGCTCCATAGCAAAAAAAGCAAATTTGGGCTTTATGATTTATATGATTTATAAGCAGCAGCAATCAATATGACTTGCAAATAGACAAGATTTCACTTAAAACAGCCCACAGCTGTGACAGACAGCTTACAGAAAAAGCAAAACATCCCAGTTTATGAGAGGAGGTCGTGGGAAGCAAAAGCAGACATCAGAAAAGGGGTAAAAGAAGTCGGTCTTCTTGCAGATAATACGTATTCATGTGTTCAGCTTTAAGCTTATTTCCAGCTCCAAGAAGCATCTCAGGACTTTCCATGTGCTTACAACTGCACACACACTGGCTGGCCCAGAGTGCTAATGGCGAGAAGCACAGGTTCTCCTGATATTGCTGCTGAAGCATCACTGGAAGATTGGGGTTAAAGCAAGAACCTCTTTGACATTTTTCCCCATCAATAAAATGTTTGATCAAAGTATTGCTATAATTTTTTTCTCATCGGCTATGGTCTATATGTGGGCACAAAAGATGCAGAGATGGGTTGATCGCTTGTACTGTTTAAGTGTTTGCACTCCCCCTGGAAGTTTTGTTCTCTGTTGAGCAAGACTCACGTGGACTGCTCAGGTATGATCAGTAGATAGATCTAGAGATGTTCCCAACAGACAGTGGGAGGGGGTGGGGGTGGGGGGAGAGAGAGTATCAGCTGAGTAGGCCAACTGCGCCATGCCACCAAACCTGTGAGCCAGCAGGCAGTCTCTCGAGCTCTTTGTCTGTCAGTAGATTTGCAGACAAAGCATGCTCTGAGGGTGCAGGTTTTGTGCCAGCTAACCATCAGGTCATTTGAAGAGATTACCTGTCCGTCAGAGCAGCTGGGGCATGGTGAAGCCAAACCCCTTGGCGTGCAGCTGGCTCCACTGCTGCCTTTGGAGCCCCACTCCCCACCTGCCCCGGCTCCCTGTCACTCTCAGCTCCTCTTTTCCATTCTGCACCTGGGCAGGGGACTAAACTGGCTGGAACTGGAGAGGCACAGATGGTACCAGGCTACTCTCTCCAAAGAGACGAGCTGCTGTAAACCTTAGAGTTTTTGTTGGTGCCTGCAAAACAGCTCTGTTCAGTTTGCATAGTGGAAGGAGAAAGAGATATGAGAGGCACTGAGTTCTCGAGTTGTTAATATTAAGTCAGTGCAACTTCTTTCCTCTTCTTTTTAAAAAAATATACATTCAGGAGATCCCCAAGTTCGCAACAGCTTTCCTCTGAGCTACAGCAGCGCATTAAATTGTGCTTGCTGAAAGGTAACTTTAGACTAAATGAGAACCGGCATTTGTGTCAGTTTAAAAACGGGTGGAATGATTCATTCAGGAAAGAAAATATGTGGCAACAAGAAAGGTCTTTCTAAGACATCTGGGGTTTGTAAACAATGAGGTAAAGTAATCAGAAAGCAAAGACAAAGCTTTTCCCAGCTTCGAAAGCCCACGGGGTGCGGGTCCTGCGCCCTGCCCTATTCCTTGTATCCTCTCTGTTTCTGAGGAACAAAAGCTTATACAATGTTTGGAGTTCAGTCTGAGAAAAGGAAAAATTGATGTCCAAAACTGATATGGTCTCAAAAAAGAAAACAAAATAAAAATCATGTCTATTTTGTTTTGAACTCAATTATGTAACAGGGATCTTCATATTTTTCACAGTTAACTCTCACATATTAAGCCTATAATAAAAGATCGTGTTAAGAAATGTAGGTGTCTTAAGGCAAGAAAGTTTTAATTTTTTCTGATAATGTCCATGATTGATTTTGCTCTTGCCTACATTCCTGTAGTGTATAATGCGTCTGGGATCCAAAAGTTGTCTTCCTGATCTACTGTTGTTACAAATAGATTATGAAATTTTGTATGGAAAGTAAGGGATCTGTGATTAGCATAGTTTACTCCTACAACATGTATCTTATCAGCGAAGTATATACCGGTGTATTTCCCGGTATGTGCAATTAAAATGTGACTTCATTGTGACATAAAAAGCCGCAGTAGCATTCATTCTCACACTGGTTACGAGCACACTATACTTCCTGTGAAAATGTAAAAAATAGAAGAAGGTAGCATTTTAATATCTTCTACTTGTCATATGTGAATAGCAGCAATATTACTTTCCTCTCCGCTACTGACGATGAATCATTCACCCATTTCAGAGGAGTATGCAAAAATCCCAGGAAATTCGGTGTGTTCTTTGTAATGATTGATTTGCCAATCTATTTAAACACAAACTGCCTTATCTGTCTATCTATGCATGCATGCATCCATCTGTCCATTGCTCTTTATTTCTTTAACGCTTCTCGGATGCTGTGTGTTAAGGGTCGAGGGAAAATGCCCCCCTTCTCAAACCGCGACACTGTGTTTTCTCTTGCTTCCAAAACCGTGGTAAGATGCAAAAGAACAGATCTGTTTATAAAATGTCTCCAGGAAAGCCTTCTAGTAGAATGTCATTTCAAGTGATCTCATTTCAAGATCTGATCTACAAAACTCAGTCAGAATTCATAGGCGTTAGAGTCCTTGTTATTGATGGGTCTTTGGGTCAGATGCAGCTAAATCTAAGGGAGCCTTGCTCCTGGGAGTGAACTTCTTACCTCATTTGGCCTCCTTCCCCAGCTAACAGGTAGTTTCATGAGCAAGTGCTGCGTTATCTAGCTCTGAAGTTCCACCCTGTTGATGTTGAAATGGTACGGATGCACTCAGGCCTTGTAAATCAGAGTGTTAACCTGCCAAGCTCACTGATTAGCCCCGGACTGGTGTAGGATATAAAGAAAGCTGGCAGTTAGACTGAAAGGCAACCGATAAAGACTGAACAGATAGAGAAATTTTGGCCTTCGTTACTCAGTTTCTTGCCAATCTTCTATGGGCGTGATACTGCCTGCCATTCTATCCTAGAAGCTTTGCTTTAGGCTGGTGTGAGAACAGTCAAGCAACTTTTTAACCTCATTTGAGGAGAACTGGAGGAGAGGATAAAGTCGAATGAAAAGCATTATTCAGACAGTTTCAGAGCACATCAGAAATGTTGTTAAAAATACGTAATTCCAGGAATCAATATCTCTTTTGCTTGGCTGATGCTCTAACACAGCAATATAAATACATTTTTCTTAGGCTGAGAGCTATCAGAAAAGTAAAATGTAAATGGAAGGAAGTGTTCACTTTCTGAAACACAGATCCTCATCTGTGGTGATCTGCCAGCATAAGTCTCAACTCTTAGCATGGAAAATTGAAAATTAATGAAAACATTCTGTATGCACAAATAAGTTCCTTGGGTATTTATCTATTCAGATTTTAAAAGGCCCTAATTTTACATGCACTCCTAATTCCGATAGGGATGTATGTTACAAAATGACACAAAGTAAGATTAAAAAATAAATTAAATGGAGATTAATTTTTCCTTTACATACCTCTAAACAACTGAGGACCAAACTACAAAACAACAAGAAATAAAAGAAAGCAAGACAGTAATTACAAAATGACTTTTAGATGTTTTTGTTTGTTGCACAGAAGTCAGAAGCACAGGACATTTCACTAGAATTTTTTTTTTTTAAGAAATTTCTAGTATAATTTCCCAAATCCAAGAGGTGCGGCTAAAATTCTACACACCAGAGGGTTCCCCTGTCTTGTGGTTTATCTGGCTAGGTGTTCTAACAGTCTGTGATGAATAGGCACCAACCGCAGGGATGAGTCAAACAGAGGAAATTAATTCATCATTAACTAAGATGAATTCACACGAGACATGTTAGGAACCAAGATGGGTTAAAATACGCCTTTGTTGCCAAAGAGGAAATATGCAGGAATAGGCATGGGAATAACACCCATATTTTGCTGGCTCTAGAAACTTATTACGGAAGAGCTAAACTTACTTCTGTGCTAGGCATTTCAGATGCAGTCAGTTGGGAATGACAATGAAACTATAAACCGTTCGTCAGTGTTGAAGGGTAAAATCCAAACAGAATTAATAACTGGAAATCCCCTTGACTTTCTAACAGCTCCTTCTATTTTTAATTTGAAATGCATTTTGTGCAGTTGATACAGAATAGAGCAGCCAAGATAGCTAGGCTATAAAAGCATTCATTAGCGTGTCATGAAGACGAAGTTCAGCTCTAGTCTCTAGCATTAAGCCACACCATCCTTGGCTTTTTGCTCCCAAAAGCCATAAGGTGTACAGCTCCTGTTATGTCCTGCAACATTTTAAAGAATTGCACTCCCTGAAGCATTACAGCATACAAATCTCCTCAGAATCACAGTTCTTCTAAGGGGAACAAGACTCCTCACTACCTCCACCCTTAGGGAGAGGCTGTAATTTTGGTATTTGTTCTCCCCAAATTGCAGCAAGCGTTGACAAGTTAATGTAAGGAAAAAGAAAGAAGAAAAAGAAAAAAAAGAAAAGATTCAGAAATGTTGACATGAACTATTTGGAGCTAAGCAAAACATTATTCTCTTCTCAAAGGGAAACATGACTTTAGGTTAGTCAGCTAATCAGGTCTCAATTTTGGTGAATTGAAATGGAGATGAGATTGTGGTGGAGAATAGAAAGTGAAATTGGAGAGGATGTGATGATCATCAGGTAGGAAAGGGCCATTTGGTTCTGCAGTTTTGGTGACTGTAGCAACTCATTTTTTAACCTAATTTCCAGATAAACTTTATTCATAGCTAATTTATATCCTTTTGGTCTTGAGTCAACATCATCTGTTGGTTTAAACTATTTGTTTCCAGGTCTGCTGTTTGCCCAGTCTTATATGTAACACAAGAACTATTTCCCAGTAGCTGAGTGTGGCTTCCCATTTGATGAGGCCAGCTAAGCCTTGCGACCTTTGCCATTGCTCGTAACATAAGCTCTTCCCTCAGCTGGTGGTATCCCAGCTCTGCGACTGCTCCAGTCTGAATACACGAGAGTGTGATGGACTAGAGCAGCCAGATTATTCTCTTACTTTGTGTCCCAGGGTTTATTTCTTCCATACAAGGCTCTAGTGGTTCACCCAGCCTGGCGGGGGAGACGTTTTGCATCATTTAATGATATGCTGTACTACTTGTCGATGCTCCCTAAAAAATAGTACAGACACTGATCTAAACTCACTGGATGAGTGCAATTTCAAACCGATCTCAAAGACCAAAGCTTAGAGCCACATCATCATCATGGCTTGGCTTTGTGAACGAAGATCTGGGAAGGGCTTTTCCCACGCTCACTGCAAGCGATGAGTGCACCCTTCGGGGCTGCGCGGTGGATTGTTTAGGTGAGGCGCAGCGTGCGCGGAACTGCCCCCACCCTTTACACCTGAGGTTCATCTGCCAGGGCCTGGCGAGCTTGGACGGTGACAGCGAAGTCCTCGGGTCGTAGGTTTGGTTAGAGTGTCCTTCTCTTAGACGGAGCCTTACAAGGCTAAACGAGCTCCATCTGCCCGGGTCTGCAGTCAGAGTTGTCCTTCTCCTAGGATGGTGCCCAAAGGCTAGTGAGCCCATCCTGCCCGTGGACACACTGTGTCTGACCCTTCAGCTGAGACCTGGCTGGCCTGGGAGACCCCACCGGAGGCACACACCACCACCAGCACAGCTCTCAACCTCACAAGGGCACGCAAGCTCCTTCCCCATGGCAAGGGGGTGTCCGTGAAAGATGGAGCCACAGCTGAACTGTAAGTAAACAATTTTCAGAAAGGCTAAGGATGACCAGCAGAAATTATGCACTCAACCTTGCCTCTTCTAGGTAGCACACAGAACGGAAACCTTTCGGCCTTTCCATTGTCCTATAGCTAACATTTCTTACCCAATTTTGTTAAGTCAACACTCAGACTGGAATGACTACTGACTGTCAACAAGTTAAACACTTTTTGTAAAACTACTTTCTTATTGCTTCCTGGTGTGCGGATTCACAGTAGAGTGCATTTTACGTGGACAGGGGTATGTCTGTGGTTGGAGGTAAACCAGACAGCGCTGGGCTTCATGCTCCTGTGTCTAGACTGCTTCTGGTCCCCAGGCTGACCAGCCAAGACAGGAGCCTCTGAATTATCCTGAAGTAATTTCTGTGACCATGGTGTTGTCATGCCCAGCATTAGAAGGTCAAGAAGCCCCTGGGAGAACTTAAAGGCAAACGAGAGATCAGTATTTTCCAATTGTCTGCTTCTCAGGGCTGCAGCCTACCAAACAACATGGCATGATGATTTTGACTCTCAAAATCACCTTAAACTGCCTTGTTTTGTCACGTGAATATTTCTAGATCTCTGAAGGCGTGAATTTTGGTGTTCTGTCAGTGCTTCTGTTCCTGGGTGGACGTAAGAAAGGGACTGTGGCTCAAGGCCTAATCAGGTCTGTGTCCTGGTCATCCCCTGCTCTGAGGAATGCAAAAAAGCACTGTGGTGCTGCTACCTGCAGGCAGTTATTTTCAGGTACTGGAATAGCTCAGATTCACAGGAAGTAACTGGATTTGTCTGGGTGGTGACATTCGGTTTCCACAGAGAAGCTTATACAGGAAAACAAACTTCTTAACTTTTTTTTTTTTTTAAATTCAGGGAAAGTGCAGTTAAACTTATACATACTCCTAGAGTGAAAAAACAAATGACTGGCTGTTTACTCCTATAGCAAGGAGAAATCCACAGCCAACCTGAGGAAGTCCAGGCACCCTTTTCTGCCTCCATACATGGGGGACAAATAGTAAAATCCCGTCAGGAAACAGACAATGAGAGAGAAGTGGCACTCCAGCAATTCCTGACCTTTTATTTGCTCACAGACATCTATGTCATGTTTCCAAATACATCTGAGGTTGCTCCAACAGTAGAGAGCTCTTCATAGGAAAAACTATCACCACTGAGGACTGCTGTAGAAGGCATAGCAATTACAGATGCTACTTATGCAGGAATAGTCCAAAAGCATGTTTTGTAATGATTTCTAAGCAAAACAATGACATAAATCTTAAGGAGCTGTGGAAAAAGAAACTTTCTTTTTTCATCCCACTGTTATATCATAGTAAGAATTTCTACGGCCAAATAATTTGGTTTGTCTGAAGCTCCTGTATAAAAAGTTAGCCCAGACTTCAGTGTCACACGTTCCGTGTATGTAGTTAGGCAGTTCCACAACCGCCTGCCGCAGATCTGTTAGACAACGTTAAATATTAAGCAAGGTTGTATAGCACATTGATAATTTTCCTTTAGCTGCCAACACCGAAACACATGCACAAAAGGCAGCCAGACTACCTCCTTTATAAAAAGCCAGTAGATAAATTTCAATTTGTATTTCCTAGGGATGTGAATAAATTTAGAAAACTGAAGAAGGTCCCTTAAAAAAAAAAAAAAAGACTACCCAAAAGAAAATGTGCTTAATCTCCACAAAGAGAGATTCTTACGTATTTTCTCTTTGATAAGATTAAGGAATATGGTGCACAGACAGGCACTGAAGAGAGATATTAATGCTGTCAATATCTTGTAGCAATATCTTTATTTGATATCTATATCAAATAGATGGTTGATTATCTAAATCTTCTAATCTTTCTACAATTAGAAGACTGCCTCTAATACCTTGAATTACGTTGTCTGTGAACAGACATCTGTTGGGATTTTTGTGGCCACACAGAGTCCAAGCTCTCAGGGCAGGCAGCTCTGCTGGCACTGTGCAGCTGAGCTGGGAGCCGGGGGTTCCTACGTGCTGCACACTGGCAGACGCCTTATGCCACCTCTTGTCCTGCAGAACAAGTTGGAAGAGATGGTCTGGGGCAAGGTCGGGAGGTTTCACAGTCATTCTGCTCTGATCTGCAGAGCCAGCATGCTATGGCGGTTGGGTGGGGAAAGAAGAGAAGTAAAAATGAGAGCTCCATGGAAAGGGAGGAGTGGCACAGTCTTTCTAGTGGCCAGCAGAGCTTCGTAACCACCAAGGACGTGATGCTAAACAAACCACAAAGCACTTCATTTCCTGCCCCCCCCCC
>NW_010410500.1:0-546 GCF_000710305.1 Buceros rhinoceros silvestris | reverse complement strand
AACCACAAAGCCCTCTGTTTCCCCCCCCCCCCCCCCTTTTTTTTTTTGTCCAAGCATTTTAACAGAGACAGAAATAATTCAAATCTTTAACAGAGATCTTTGAAAACACCTTGCTTCTCGTCAGACCCTAGAGCAGGCATCCCACACCCTTTGCTGTCCAAATAAACTTTACAAGTGAATGTTCTTCACATTCCCTGTCCAGCACGTATAGAGAAGATCGCTCAGGCACGGCCCGCTCCCTGTTGACAACAGGGTTTCCTGTTATTGTGAAGGAGTCACAGGCCTGCCTCCAGTCCAGAGCTGTGGAGCAGTGGTGTCACAGATGTTTTTTCAGGTGTAAAATTCCTGTTGGCCACACAGGCCGTTCACACAGGATCAAACTGACATCTTTAGCTTGGCTCAGCCTGTCTGTTTGCTCAATGCCACGCTGAACCAACTCCTCCTCTTGCGACCGGGATGAAACTAGGGAATGTGGAAGGGACTTTCAAACCCTCCTGTTGCAATAGGAAATGTTCTGAAAACCTGCGATTTCACTTTTTGCCTTCA
>NW_010410499.1:1223-1445 GCF_000710305.1 Buceros rhinoceros silvestris | reverse complement strand
CTGCACCATATTAAGAGAAGGGACAAGATTGGTGCGTTGCAAAGCTCTCGGCAGATTAAAATAACAATTTGCCTGGCAGCCCACGGCAAACAAAATCCAGCCGCCCCCAGCAAGGCCTCGGCAGGGGAGCTGCAGCATGACGGTTGGGAAAGCCTTCATGCCCCCCCTGGCTGAAGTCCTCCTCGGCTGGGTCACCAAGGGACAGAGCCCCGATCCCAGCAG
>NW_010410499.1:557-785 GCF_000710305.1 Buceros rhinoceros silvestris | reverse complement strand
CAGGCTGACGCTCCCCTCAGAGCCGAGGCTGCTCTCCTCATCCCTGCCCTCGTCCCCACCGTGCGCACGGTCCCACCGGAGCAGCTCCGAGCTCACAGCGAGGGCATTATCCAACACTCCTGTCGCCAACCCCACAAGCCCTTCACTTCGGGCGGTGCTGGGACGGTCTCTGATGCTGCCCAGCCTCTGCAGCGCCAGCTTGCTCCGCTCCCCAGCCGAGGAGGGACA
>NW_010410499.1:0-408 GCF_000710305.1 Buceros rhinoceros silvestris | reverse complement strand
CCCCCCCCCCCCAGCCTAGGAGGAACAGCGGCAGCCTAGATTTTCAGTCCAGCCTGGAAATGGCTGGACTGCGCTGGGGGAAGCAACCCCGCGCCACGGAACGACATCCAGAGATGTCACAGCCCACCCCGTACTTTTCCTTCTTTTAAGAGGCACAGAGTGAAGAAAAGATGAAGTTTGAGTCGAATTAGAAACCGCTGAAGATGTTTGCTGGTACCGCTGCTCGCCGGGGGGCAGGTCAGCCTGCCAAGGTACACCCCATGGAAAGGACGGAGAAGGGAAGTCACAGCAAAACCTGGTCTGTGAACAGCGCGAGTCGGTCTTGCGCTGGCTTGCAAAATCCAAAGGAGAAGAACACGCATCCCCTTGACAGTGGGCTGCACCCCGGCTGGAGCCAGAACTTCTCGT
>NW_010410498.1:50203-56273 GCF_000710305.1 Buceros rhinoceros silvestris | reverse complement strand
GGGGCGGGGAAAGACATTCTAACATTATGACCCAAATTGTTTTGAGATGTTTGGCCTTTTCTCTTATTTCTTTTTGCTATCAAGCCCAGTGGCTCTGACTTTCATCCTCAGCAGTATAATCCCCTCCTTTCATCTTTGCCATCATGTGGAAGAGAAAGCTGCTGAAAGTAAAGGAAGGTCAGTCTGGAGAAAAAAAAAAAAAAGCCCAGCTGGCTCTCACTGAAGACTTCTGCTTTCTGCTTCTCCTTCATTATCTGTATTCTCCTACTCCCATCTGCAGACTGGGCGGAGCCCAGAGTCAGCCCCTGCCACAAACCATAACCAGGTAACATAATGCTCTGCAGATCCCTGTGAAAGCATTAACCAAGCAGATTCCCTACTCCTCCTACATACGGAAGGAAATGAAACTGGTATGAGGCAGTGGAGGAGGAGTCATGTGAATTGACACTCAGAGGTCTTTGGTATAGAAGTAGGGGGGAAAGTTAGTGCACTAACATCAATTTCAATTTTTGGTACACATTTCAATAGTAGAGAGACTGTGGGATACCTACTCATGGCCAGGGGTTGCCTACACAAGTCTAAGAGGTACTGAGATGGTGACCATGAGGGAACCAGCAGGGAAGAGCCGCCTAAAGCAGTTCCTGCTTTCTTGATCATACCCATCACCACTACAGCAATCTTCCAACATGCAGATTTCTTCTGAGGGACTTCTCTGACTTTCCAAACTTTGTACAAAGACTTCTACTAACCTCATCAGTTCCTCCACTTTGTCATCAATGTCCAAGTCCTCTTCAGAAGCTTCAAAACTGTATGACCTTTGAGCCAAGCTGTTTGCAAGTGGGTAGCGGGTAGGTGACATCTTCCCATTGAATGCGGACAACCTCTCGTTACTCTCCCTCCCATTCTGATTAGTAGTGCAAGGCTGTGGGGAGGTGTCGTAACTGTTGCTCGGTGATGGGGACATCCCAGAATGCTGGGTCTGTGTTGAAGCTGTGGCTGTAGAGGAAGATGCTGGGACATTGTTGGTGCTGTTGCTGTAGGAACCGCCTCCGTAGCTAGACCTTCTTCCAAATTTGTCACTATGCTCTTGATCAAGACGATCCAAGGTTTCCAGCGCATGGAGGATTTCATGTCTGGTCATTCCTGTACGTCTCAGGCGCTGAAGCAGGTCTATCTGCTCTATGGTAAATCTTGGTTCGTCTGTGTAGTGAGACATGGTTTCCAGCAGACTAAAAACAAGGTAAAAATGTAAAAGCAAATACTTCAGTTCAACAGTTCTCTGTGGTACGTGGAAAGTAACTGATATGCAGGAAAGATCAATTCTGGTCCAAAACTTCTAAGTCACACACATGACAGAGCTGGCAGTCCAAGAATCCACTTCCAAACAAGCCCAGCAGGCAACATCTCATGAATGCTAGTCTCACTGCGTAGCAGAAGGGCTTCTTCTCTTTGAAGTGCTCAAATAGCATTTCTCTCTTCTATTAGCATTCCCTATACCTTCCACAATAAACCTGTGGTTAGTACCTCGCTGCTTTTGATAAACCGCTGCTACAGAGAGACAGTGGCTGCTCAGCCACTAAGGCTGCAACTTCAGATTTCAGACAAGTTTTGCCCATAACTATGTATCCACCAGACAGAAACCTCAGATGCCAAAACTGCTTGGTTGAGGCCAGAGGCCAAGTTTTTTCTGGAGAAGATTTAACCAGTTATGACATGAACTTCATTAATCTCAACTCTTTCAATTCTTTAGCACAAAGAGTTCAAGCTGCCCTAACTTTTTGTTGCTACCTTGATAAAAAGAAGATAAAAACACACCTAGCGGAAGTTCTAGCGGCCTGTAGGACCAAAGCTGATTTGACTGAAGTCCCATTTCTGAAGTTAGTAACTTTTGAACCTGGAATGTTGTCACAGATCGTCTGCCCTAACAAGGAAAGAGCAGCACATCCAATTACTACTGAGCTTTCATTTAAAGAAATAAGTCTACAGCCTTTCCCCTCCAACAGGCAGGCTTCTCACGTAACTCTGTCATCATGGTGGCTTATCAAAAGCATTAACTCCTAAACTTCCAAGTACAGAACAATGAACATGTATTTGCTGCAAAGCCCAGAAATAGAACTGAAAAATCACAGTATGCTCCCTAAATCTCTTTTTCTTCCTGAGTCTCCTCACTATTGATCCAAATGACATAGAAATGACAGGATTACCTCCTGCAGAACTCAAGATCTTGAGAAGAAGGGATGGCAGATGGAGGGCAGACAGAACTTGGCAAAGAGATAAAGGCTTTTTCCATCCCTCTTGTGAATCTTATGAGCCAAGGGTTTATTACAATTCCTGCAGGAGAGCAGGGTGGAGAGATCACTCAAACTCCAGGAGACATGACACAGCTATGTACGATCCCCACAAGCGAGAGCAGACAAAACACCAGCCGCAGGTAAGTCAAATAAGAATTCCAAGGACCTTAAGAAAACAAAGAGGGATGATGGCTGTCACAACTAAGCTAGACCTTCCAGGGACAGGGCTGCCTATTTCTCTCCATAAATCTTGAAGATCACTCCTTATTTCCATTTCTGCACTGGCACAGAGACGTACTCAACAGGAGCCACGGAGTGACAAAACTTTCTCAGTTGCTGCATTTAGTCTTTTTTCAGATAGATGAATAACAGCAAGTAAATGAAGCCTGTAGATTTTGGGGGTGTAGCGAGAGAATCTCTTCAGGGGAGTAGCATCTCGCACCACAGACCTGAGCAGGGAATGGGAACACGTCTGTCCTTGAGTCAGAGGGTAGAGACACGCCAGTACTAGTAAATTAAACAGTGTCCAGGAAGAGGCACTTTAGCATCTACACGCAGCTGTCTGCGGCATTATTAAATCTCTGGAACTACATTTGGCACAACCAGTGCACTCCTGAGCAATTCACAGGCTTTTTTCAAGATTTTGCACAGAGCAGAAACCACAAACGCTGTTTTTGGACGCAAGGCTAAGAGGTTCTGGTAGGATGGATGTGGCCAAGTGGCCTTGGGGCTGAAGAACAGCACCAAGAACTGACTCGCTTAGTAGAGCTGCAGCTGGAGTGTAGCCGAGCAGACACAGTGCTACAAACCAGGACACAAGAATTCACACAAATGGCATTTGAAAGCCTGGAAAATACAGAAATGAGAAGAAGCACTATCCTATGGCCTCATCAGGCAACTATTGAGCCCCTCTCGTTGTTTCAGTGGTGTGTACATGGGAGAAGGAAGCAGGAGGTCAAAGCAAGGGGATGACTCCCATCCAAGAAAATGACTATATGAGAAGACAGACCGACTACAGTCCTGTAAAGTGCTTCACTGCAACGGGAATGTGCTGTCCTTTGGACAATTGATTACTGAAAACGTATGAACCATTTTAAATTTTAAAAGACAAGCACCCAGATTATTCTGCTAAAAGGAGGGCACGGCAGCCAACGTAGCATTAGACTAGAAACTGACTGGAATTGCAACGACTAAAATTTGGAAGTTGCAGCTCAGACTGAGACGTTCAGAGCTTGACAAGGGGCATTTGGAAACAGACACTATGTTCTAGGTTTGGCCTCTGCACTGAGGGAGGCAAGGCCACTCAGTCCTTTCCTCCAAGCTTCGTAAGAAGTGTCACACTGACTTACTGACAAACGGCGATGCAGCCTGAAAGCCCCATCAGCTCTGAGTAGAATGGTTTTCAAATACAAAATCTCTTCTAACACCTGGCCTTGAGATGGTTTTCACTAGATGTACCTTTCCTTAGGGATAAACCCATTTGTGACATATCCTACCTGTATTTCTAATGTCACCATTTCCTGGATCATTTATCTGTCAACATCAAGTTTCATGTACCCAACTACTTTGGTGAAGAAGAGAATTTAATGAACCAAAACCTCCACCCCGAACTACCTCTGCTCAAAATTCCTACTTTACTGACTCTTCAACGTTTAATACTTTAGCATATTTTAGATTTTCTAGCTTAATCTCCCATTTGTCACAGACCTAGAAACACAAAACATTTGTCCTTGTAGCCCTGTGAACCGAAAAAATTGCATCTGACAAAAGTATGACTTTCCAGATGGCTTCAAAAATGTCAAGCACCACAGAACTTAGCATTTCCTGCAGTGGTTTGTGGCCATGGCCAGCCGTTCCCTTTCAAATTTAGGTGTGATTACTAATTTGTCTAAAATGTCAGGACTGAGCTTCTAGATCCGAGTTCTCAGGCCAAATTAATCTCCTTTAGTGAATTACACATAATCCTTTAGTGAATCCTAAGTGTCCGTTAGTGAATTACTAGTGAATTACACATAATGAACTGCAGAGCTCTTTGACGCAGGAGAAATGGTCGGCCCTCTGTCGCACGTGGCTCTACGTGGGGGCGTGATCTGTCCTCCAAGTCGTCCCACTTTGATGCAGTGGGGACCTGCTGTGCACGCACAGTCATTTGCATTGCCCAGGGATGCAAGGGCTGGTGGACAAGGCCATCCTCTGCCGCACGAATAAGATACTCAATGACTTCGAACTTGTGCTCTACGTTAATCTGTGGACTGCTTCTAAAAGGCCTGCAGAAGGTAAACCTACTGTTGAATTAAATCTGTTATACTATGTTTAACACAATCACTGGGAAAATATTGGCAATTTGAAAAAAAAAACCAACCCCAAAATGCTGAATAAATGATCTGTCTGTGCGAACTATTCTTTTAGCTCTCCAACCCTTTCAAACAGCTGCTGTGTAATTTCTCAATACTTATAAAGGGAACACCACCAAAATCAGATACGGAATCTCACTGCTGGTGTCACTAATGTCACACACGGATGTAAAAACTGCCTTGCTTATACTTATATACACAGCATACAGTGCATCTGACAACTTCTTATTGGTTCTCCCTGATTCTGAGCTAGTCGCATTTTCATGTGCTTTTCCACAGAACCATGAGCTCTAGAAACAATGCTTCTGAGTTTTATATATTGAAAACAACTGCAGAAACTGGGAATTTTCCATTAAAAACCCAAAATAAATATTGCAAAACATGGTATTATTGAACATGTTCCAACACTGCCAATTATCTACTGCTTTTTAATGAGTAACTACAGTAATATTATTTAGAACTGTTATTTAAGCGGGGCTTCAGTTATTTTCTCTTTTTACAATATTTTAATAAACTCACCCTGTTTAAAAGATCAATTTACAAAGCAGTTAAATAAGTCAGCCATTTTAGAATCATCACAATTTAATTCACCTCATTAATTAATGGATATTCTCCACTACCCCACCCGCACCCCCATACTGCTGTAAGAGCCTCTTATCCTCCTGAACTCCTCTAGCTATAATTCAGTTTGCTTCCCTGCTCTTTTTCCTTGTGAAATACAATCGACTGCAAAAGTCACACGATGTAAAACACGATAACGACAAGCAGAATGACTGGCAGTGTGCAGGAGAAAATAAAGACGGCAAATACTTTCCCCTGAGAAGAAAGGCTGTGGACTGGCTGCTTTGCTGTAGTCAAACTTTGGCCAACTTTGCTGCCAGTGTAGCAAAATATCTTCAACACCAGCAGATCTTAGTTCATAACCACATGCCTAGGTTCTGATCAGTACCAAAACTCTCACCACAGGCTGTCAAAATTCCTTGGGGAGGCCTCTGAAAGAGAGAGGCAACCATGGGAGAACGGCCGTGCATTTTTTCTCCATGAAACGTTGAAGGCAAGACCTCTGCAAAGCACCAATTAAGCTCAAAAATAAAAATGACCAATTTTTTTAACAACTGCATCCAGCCCTTAACATGAATCAAGTTTATTTACATCGTGACAGGAAAAAAAGGTAGCTTAAAATACCAAATGTATTGACATTTCTTACATTAAGCTGGCAGTTCCACCCCAAAGAAGGTGGACCAGGTCCACTTACTGATTCTTGGTATCTATAAAGCATGAAAACTTCACACTTATCTTTGGTGGCTCATCCAAAAGTAACCTGAGGTACCTGAATATCAAGATTGAGGGGAGAACTGCAAGGGACTAAATAAAAAGAACTTATTTTCCCTCCAAAATCTACAGATATTAAAAAAAAAAAAAAAA
>NW_010410498.1:42138-50070 GCF_000710305.1 Buceros rhinoceros silvestris | reverse complement strand
AAAAAAAAAAAAAAAAATCAGCAGGTCTCAACCAGCCAGATGCAGCATCACTCTTTTTCACTCCTAACACCACTTTCTGGAGCAAAGGCCGTTCAGGGGCATAATTGCTCTCAATACCTTTTCCTTGTTACACTAAGACTTATTTAGCCTCTTTTTTGTACTAATTTCACCCTTTAGATACGGGGCTCCCTCCCCACTTTGAAAGTACTGATCCTGAGAGGAGGAACATGGCCAGATATGCATCTTCCTGCATCTCACAGAAAAAAGTAAGCAAAAAACACAGCAAGGTTTCCTCACCTGCTATCACAGCCCAAGCCCACACAGCTACAAGAATCATCTTCCAGACACTAACTTTCTAGGTGATGGAACACAGCAGAATAATCCCATCAAAACAGCTACAGGCTCAGTCCGTGTCCAATTGAACTTGCAGAAGTTCAAAGCAATTCAATTACCCATTTGGGAATAAGGCCAGACACCAGCCTTAACACCTCTAACACTTGAGAAAATGGCTCTGGACTCTTTAATGATCACAAGAAAAACATTTTTTCCACTCTTCTATTCACTGTATATGAGTCAAAGTACACTAGCATCACTGAAGAGATCCTCTTCTGCAGAGGTCCTTCTCCAAATTTCCATCAAAACCCACTGCTTTATCTAATCAGCTCTGCAAAGCTCAAGACTTACAAAACCAGTTGTGGTTTTTGATGTAAGACCTATATTTGATATAATCTGCATAATATGGATGTGGGCTAGAGCCAAAGTGTTCAGAACAGGATCCCAGGTCTGGTAATTGGTTTAGGAATGACTCTGATAAAGTCACATCGACTGTGGCAAACAGGATGGGGAGAGATGCCAACTTCCACCCTTTGACATACGGCACCTACTGCTGGTCCAGGGCAGGACGGTAACAGCACTACACTGGCCTGTCAACAGTCTCGTCAGGATTTGTCATCATCTTTTTCACAGCACCATGACTTTTTGCAATGTAACTGCACTTTCTTGGTGTTACTGAACAGTCTTGCCCTTTAAATGGAAGAGCAAAATCACGAGGTAAATTTGTGGCTTTTTGGCTGAATTCGGTTATCCCAAAGTACAGCAAAAAAAAAAAAAAATCACTTTCCATTACTAGTTAACTAACAAGTGGTTTAACTACCACAGTCTTTCTCACTGCTCAAACTCCTCAGCCTGCCTGTTTTTTTCCTGTATTACTAGCCAGAACTGCTCTTTGAGCAACTGTGGAGATGGACAGACATCCTCCAGTTCCTAAAAGCATAGCAGAGAGCACGGTTGTGCATGCCCAGTCCCTGGGTCAAGCACCAGTGTAAGGTTCTGGTTCCGTATGACTGGGCTGCTATGTTTCCATTCTACATGAGGTCTCTGATCTAGACAGTGAGCAAAAACAGATTATGAAGGATGGCACTGCTGTTTCCAAAGGCAATATAATTTACTTATCAACCAGCCTGATACTCAAAAACCTCATTCATGCAAAATACCACTCTAGATGCTTTCTACTGCAGCCAATGACTACAAAGAAACCCCAGTTCCAGCTGCCCAGTCTTAGTTTTTCATTGCTTTACATTACACAATACATTTTTATGAGATCCAAGGACCCAAGCGAAGTTTCATTCATTCCTCCTTCCTTTTGTACATCTCACCCACCGCTTCCTATCCCAAACACGGCTGGTTCTTACAAGATGGTCAGGAGAGGGATTTTCACTCTGAGCTGTAGCTGTTCCACAATCAGAGCAGTTGACGTATATCACCGAGCAAATGGTGCACACCATGCACACATGTTCAGAGGCAAACACTGTGACCCATCAAGTGCAGCTCTAAGGCGCTGTTAGAACAGAACTGGGACATCTACAGCATAACACTATCCCATCTTTTGAAATTCAGGCTTTGGCTCTTCTGTTCTTACTGCCTCTCCTTTTATTCACAGCCAATTTAAATATGCCAGAAACACCCAAAGCTTTGCACCATACTAAGCAAAGCTGCCTTCAACACAGTAGTTGATGCTATGAATTCTGGGGCGCAACACAGGATTAAGGATCTGACTCATCCAAGTGAACACTTATGCTCATCAGTTGCAGCTCCAGTATTTTCAGTGGAGTTGTACCAGTTTTCAAGAGAGGGAAAAAAAAAAAAAAAAAAAAACAGGCCTCAAGTGCTCATCATGTCAACGAACACAGAGCCATCCTTACCCACACGTTAGCATAATTATCTCCTGCAGTTGCATCTCTTCGTTCTGATTTTCAAAGAGGCCTCTACTCTCATTCATCCTGATTCACAAACAAAATGTAATGCTTGTAATGACTGCTCTCATCCCGGGGAAACGAAAGCCTTGCGCTGCAGTGAGGAGTGAAATCAGACCACGAGCTGATCTATCGAGGTTAAACGTCACCGCTTCTGTTTGTGAATGCAAAACACTGCCTCACGAATGCAGAACACTGCCATCCGCTTTCGATCAAAATGGTGACAATTAATAACAGCAGCCTGAAACTTCTGAAAATAAATCCAACGTAATCAAATACTCACCGCTACACAAATTACAGAAGGCAAGCTGAGAGCAGAATATCAACATATCGTTTCTTCAGGAGGCTTCAAGTTTCTCAGCTAGTTAAAGAGCCCCCAACCCAGATGCGCAACTACATAAGCTGCTCTTCCACTCAGTCTTTGAAATTCTTTGCTGTCAACAGAATATTATTTACTGGATGCTGGCGCACTGGCAGTAAGCAAACCCCAGCAGTTTTGCCACTGACTCCACTTGGGTGGGTGAGTAACTTACTTGGCTTTATAGTCTGCTTTACATCTTTGGGACAGAGAGAGAGAGAACTTGAGATCGATCTTACAAGGCAAAAATATAATATAAATGGCAATTATTGTCATAATCCAAGCCTTACAAAAGGGACTGACCTCTGACTAAGCACAGGGCTGGGAGCCAGATGCTTCTGAATTCTAGTGAAGGCCCAGACAGATTCACACTGACCCCTTATCTGTCTAACCCGAACCTTCCATACCTCTAAAATCAGGCGTTCTTACTACAGTTGCAGTTCTACAGCAAAGAGGCAGGAATTCAAACTCTGAGGCTGGATTCAAGGGCAGAATGAGGGATCAGAAGGGCTAACAAACAGAGAGAAAAGCTGTAGTGGCAGATGAGTGCTGAACCAAGGCCCAAAGCCCAAACCGGTGCCAAGAGCAAAGGAGGAGCTCTTGGATTCAGGAGCCAAAGACTGAACTTTGGATATATAAGCTCTGTAACAGTCAGGGCAGGATTTGTATGCCTGAGGTACACAGCTAAGCAAGTCTCACCAACTCCCCAAAATACTGTCTTTAACCCAGATGGAGAAGTCATTGTGGCAATAAAACTGAGATGTGGACCTAACATGGACACCAGACTGGCAAGACACGTGTTTTCAGCTGGTCAAGATTCCAGGGGTAGATTAACTGCCGTCTTCTGCCTCCTCCAGTTCACTTCAGAATTGGACCAACCCTTTACTAAACTCCAGACAGAATCTCAGAATTCTTCTCTACTAATTCTGCTAGCTGCAGCATCTAAATATTTGAAACACATCTTTCTATGGAATATCCCAGTGAGGCAGGGAAGTAAAACTACGCTGATTTGGGGGACCAAGAGCTCACAGAAAGGGGCTGGCCTTCAGACATGACAAAATGATGACTTTTAAGTCACACAGAGGCAGAGCAAGTGCCTGGCCAAGCTCTGAGTGTTTTCTCACCACACATAAAGCCAGCCTACAGGGTCCATCTATAGCATCAGATATGACAAGGTGCAGGACAGGTTTCGAGGAATGCCATCACCAGGATTTCCACCACCTCTCTTCTACATGTGAAGAAAAAGAGACATCCTGAAGTATTTCAGGCATCTTCCTTCTCCCTCCAGATCCATCACCAGCAGTAACAATCAGCACACTTTCTTAAAAGAGAACTTTCTTACTTCAGAAAAACAAAATCCAAACCCAGTAAATAATCAAAACTTGCCTAGCCCTAATTTTCTGCTTAACTAAAAAGATTTTTTTTCCCCCACTAGAAAACAGTTTCCCCATGTAGTTTTACTGGCAAACAGTCTTAGTGAAGACAGAGATTATACTTGGAGAACAACTCAGGAATAGGTAACAGTGGCTTCTTGAAGAATATAAATCATAACTGCAAAAACATGGACTTTTGACCACAGTTGCTTCCATATTAGAGTCTTATTTTATTTAAAATCATTTCAAAAAGAACCACACATCCTAATTAATGTTCTTAAAGCAACAAGCATCTCTGTGTAGCCTGGACCTGAACAAGGAAAATTTCCTCTTTTGCATGACATAGAGAAGACCCCATCTATATTCCCAGTCCAAATCTTTCTGTGTCCTGCTCAGAGCAGGAGGAGAACACCTGCAGATGCATGAGAGAGGGTGAACCATCCTATGACCTGCTCTTCTGCATAGCTCCAGGAGTTGGAAATCTCCACAGATCACTTCAGTTCACTAACCCAGCAGGAAAATCAATCAACAGGCTGATTGAAACCACCCACAGCTAGTTTCCAATTGGGTTAGTGAGCTGAGTTAGCTTGGAGAAGCCTCTGGTGATTGCTATGACCAACTCAACAGATGGGGACAAGCCAATTCAGCCAAAAGTAGAAGAAAGGCACACACGCAACAAGATTTCTTTCAGAGTGACATTGCTGCCTGTGAAATCATGAATTAACCCATCTAGTTTATCTTACAGTAAAACTAGGGGCTCAGATGAGACATTGTTTCAGTTAAGGAAGCTTAAAACACCAGCGGAACATTCCTACAGCCACCAACTATTTACGTGATACATTGTCACAGAAACAAAAAGAGCAAGTCAGCTCAGTCCTCTATCACCCAGATATAATTAACGTGTTCTGTGTCACATTTCGAGAAGCTGGACAGTTAACACAGCTCAGTCATGCGGGGACTTCCAAAGCTGCTGGACCCCCACTGTCCACTCTTCAGTGAAGGCTGACTTTGGTACAGTTCACATACTTGTTCCTTTCTTTCTGTTGTTTTTCCTAAGCAATGACAAGGCTTCAGTCCAGTCCTCTTTCTCTGCATTGCTCACACTGACTTTCTCCCTGCTCAGCAGGCTTTTACTCATGCCCAAGACACCTCTGTCACTGCTGGCACTTAGATTCACCAACACCAGCCTGATAATTCAGATAAACTTTGAGTGATGATGTTGAAACTGTCTAGTTCTATCAGAAACCATCTTTTGAGAGATAGTTTGAAACACGCAACACAAACACTGATGGTCATATCTCACCATTAACATATTAATGAATCAATACTGCTTGTGAAGTACAAGTAAATACTCCCATTATATTTATGGAGAACCCAATGGAGACACATTGGCATTGGCTACAGAAGGAAGGACTTAGTGTCAGATAAATAACTGATTCTTGTGAGACCAAAATGAAAAGTCTTGCGTTCACACCATGCCTCAAGCTCCACTTGAGCCCTGACTTTTATCCAACTGTGGATAAAATTCAGGCAGGCGAAATGGTACCTGCAGCCAGCCATCTACTTTGCTCTTCTGACAGAGGATGCTGCCCCATGATAGGAGTAACCAAAGTACTGTCTAACCATGGTAGTTTTAACACTGTTCAATTTTAATCTTATTCAGTGTTTAAGTTAAAACTTTTTTTTGAAGACTGTTTTCTTCTTTTCCCTTCTGCAGCCACAATGTCCACTCATCCTTTTTAGAAGATAACTATGCTTTAATCTGGAAACTTTATATCTAAATGGGTCATCTTGGCCAATTTCCTCTAATTTAATAGTCTCCAATATCCTCCCAAATAGGTTCACCCCAGCTTTCACTGAGTCAAAAATTATTCACCTGTACTTATATTGCATTCTCAATGACTGTATTAACTGCACATATACTGGAATAAATTGAAAAAGCTGCTGCCTCTCTGATGGAGGGTGGTAGCTGATTAACAGGAGCACATCAATGTGCCACAACGATTCCAGAAAGCAACAGAACAACACGACATCCAACTAAAACTGCATGGGGGGAGAAGACAACCGAAGTCTAGCTAAAGCACAGGAAATTTAAACTATGTAATTCACAGTTTGGAAACTTCTGTTAAAAGTCTGATTCAAAGTTAAAGCTGACAGACTGTCCTTGCGCTCCCACAAAGCACAGAGGAGCTCTAAGATCACTCTGAATTACCCATATAATAAAGATGAACATGGCAGTGTGGCCTTACCTCCAGACTTCTTTCCTGCTGTGAACTAGATCTTTACAAGTTCAAGTGGTGATTTTAAAACTGAAATCCAACATATTTCCAGCTAAAAGAAAGAAGAGGAGGTGGCTCAGGGGAGTGGCAACAAAGTAGGAAACCACCAGTTTTGAATAGAAGACAAAGACAAAGCCACCAGCAAGAGAAAAATCACTAATTAATGGTTGTATCAAGAAGCCTTTTTGAAATACATTGTGAGTTCAGTGTCCGAAACAAACCCCCTGGTAGCCGTTCCCTTTCGCTGTGACTTCCTGTACAGAAGCCTGTGACTGCATTGCCACTTGCACTATAAATGTCCGATGAATAATCCTCATCCTTCAGACAATCCATGTGGAAAAATGTGACTGCATTTACAGGAACCCAGTTCCTTGCTACCTGTTCTGCACACAGGATTTATCTTTCCAGCTCGGTATGACAGAAAATGTAATCAGAAGTCAAGAGGTCAAGGTATGTCAGGAATCTGATTGTCATTGGACAAGCAGTTGTTAGTGTCTGTAAGAGGGACAGGGACCAGTGCTATAGGACTAGCCAGTGAGAGAGCTGGATGTCATCGCAGTACAGGCCAAGTCTTTCCTGTCAGCCTGACAAGCTTCAAACTTTGAATTCATTTGCTTATTTATGAAAGAAACAGCATGGATACCAATTGCTTTGAAGATTCATGACAGAAGTCATTTAAAAGAACAAACTAATATGCTCATATTCTAGGATGAGACTTGGACAACTTCATTTTGTATTGGGATTTGAGATACAGCAGTAGTTGCTCAGACAACACATCCAGTTAGAGGGGTAGGTGAAGTGTCCTGGTTTTACTGCCTTTGCCAAGCAACACTATGTTCATGGTGTACTCATCCCTTTTCACCAAGTCTGTAGTGGTGCTAAACTCTCTCGCATAGCTCTGATATCCCTCTAGTACGTTCAGTAGCTGTATGGAGAGCTCTCTTTCAACACTACCTTTTGTCTGAACATGGCTGAATTTCTAAGAACTGCCTGAACTTTCTGTGACAGAGAAGTGGAAACAACATCAGCCAGACCAAGTGAAGAAATAAACACTGCTGTTCCCTGGTTTAACTGTCTAACAAATACCAAACCAGTGGAACTCCCGAACGAAGCCAACTGCTGATAATAATTGTCACCATTGCTCTGCTCTTTTTAAAAAAATTAACGAAAAAAACCCACCAAACAGCTCTTAATTTTTGTGGTGGTTTCTTTTTTAGCTTGTACTTACACTACTGGAAAAGTTCTAAGCATACTTTACATGGGGATGGGACGTTATAAAGCCTCTTGAGGGTCTTCAGTGTTATTCACCATTCTGTAAGAGACAACAAAAGATACATTAAGGGGTCTAGGAAAGGCAAATACATTCTGACTTCTTGTTATCTGACTTACAGTTACACAGCTGGCTTACAGAGGGCAGCCCTACAGCAGTTTCACCAGGCAGCACTGCCAAATTGCTCCTTGTTAAAAAAAAACAAACCCAAAGACAGGTACCTTCAGGATCTTTCTCCATCACCCAATCCATCCCTCTACGAAGAGGCAGGGGAATGTATACTAAGCAGTAAATATAGCCACAGTTAAGAAAAATGCTCCCTGGAACCACTGAATTTGCTTAGATCATCTTCCAATTTTTATTTTTCAAATGTATCATTAAAGCCTCACCCTCTTTCTTC
>NW_010410498.1:33714-42031 GCF_000710305.1 Buceros rhinoceros silvestris | reverse complement strand
AGGAGGTTTGACATGGTTTACAACCGATCCATGGTCTTAAAGTCCGGTAAATAATCTTTTACATCCAAACAGCCCATGAATTACAATGACTCCAGTTCTAGATGGACACTTTACAGATCTAAACAAGGCCAACCAGCCGAGTCCCCTGAGCTTGTGCACGCCCATAGGGTGAACACTGGAAATGTTCAGTCACATTACGCTGGGTAATCAGTAACTAATCCAGACCCATATAGAATCACAGACAGACTTCAGTGCACGTGGTAGATTCCTAAGGAGAACGTTGATGTCTGGTAGCATAATCAGTCCAGAGACAAAAATTTAAATTACAATTGATTTCTTTTGGCCACAAGTAAATTAATCTATGCAATCATTTAGCCTTATGACAGTTACCTACCCTTTTAACTCACAGAAGCTATTAAAAGGATTATTTGGCTAACATCCGCAAAGAACTCAGAAGACAGGTACTATGTTCTGAAAAGGAATGACCTAATAGAATTTTCTTTAGCTATCACCACTGATGTCTCTCTCCACAAACTAACATGGACCAAAATTGCTTCAAAAGCCAAACCATTCACCAACAGGAAATAGAAAGGCAGGATATTATATACAGGCAGATGCAGAAAGAACTAGCGAGAATATTTATACTTCAGGCTACAGGTGTTCACGAGCTGGAATAGAACACAAGTGGGTAGGGAGCACAGGGATTTGCAAGGGATGATTTACTCAGCTCCATAAGTAGATCTCTGCAATATCAGCAGCCGAACCCCATGGACAGACACATCCTGGCTCTTCTCAGCAGTTAAGAGTGGTCCAGATGCTACAGTATGACTCTTGGTCTATTGCTCTGGCTCAAGGCTTTGGGGAAGACCTGCACCTATTCCAGACAGAGTCCACTGGGCACAAACAGACCACACCACCATTTATGTGGCTTTTTTCTTTTCTCCTTCATGAAGAAACTTTGGAACTCTCAGGGCAAAAGGCTAGGTGAGCTCTTCCAGAAGTAGCAGCAGCGAGCTGCTGGCCACCAACTGTCCCAGGGGTTTCAAGCCTACCCCACACGACATCCCCACCCAGATGCAGCAGTAGAAAGCACTGGGGGTTTTCCATGGAGAGAGGATTTGCTGAAAGCTGGCTGCTGCCTTTCCAAAACAGTTCCTCTGGCCCACCTCTAGGGCTCAGGTTGCCTTCTTCCCCTCCAGGAAAGGAGGTCGCCAAGAGCAAGGTCACAGACAAGATGAGAGGTCCCAGCAGACTGTGATGGGTCACAGACTGTGGCCTGGGAGAGAAACCGTGATACCTAAGTACTGATGGATGGACAAGACAAACACATAGGTCCCTTGCAGTCGGCCACCCCAAACCTTTTAAAGATAATTCTACACCAAAGCGCTCCTCTGTTAAACCTCTTAACTGCATTTAAAACATATTTCCTGAAGCAGTCACAAAAAATATGAGATCATGCTGTTGACGAATTGCCAAATTTGGAGTTTAACAGAGAGAGCTGTTTTGTTTTCCAAAGAGGAACAAAATTAGACTTAAACATATACAAACTTTCTGAAGGTCAGAGGCTAATGATAGAAAACTGGATTCCTCAGAGAAAGATTTGCTTCCAGGGCAAGGAGTGTGGAAGAAGCAAAGAACAAACCTCACAAAGGGAAGAAAAGATTCACCTTCCATCACCACAAAACACAGCACTAAAACTGGAACACAAGGAGATGAGAGAGAGCCAAAGAAAAGGCTGCAGTAACTCAGGTGTGAGATGACAAAGGCAAGACACTGATATTAGTGATACTAATGGAAGAGAAAAAACCTTGGTACAGACCTCAGATGTTACAAATGAAGAGCTATTAGGATCTAGCCCAAAGCTGGGATGTGAACAGAGGAGGAAGAAGGAACTTTTCCAAGAGACTCCAGATTTGTGAGCGCAGACAGAGGAGGACAGCGTTTCACAGAGTAATTGGGGGAGAGCTCATGGGGAAGTAAGAGGGATTCTCCATTTTTGCCAAGTGGAAGGTTAAGGTGGCACTGTAGCAGTCTGAACGCCATCGCAAACTTCCACAGAGCCAAGCAGTACAGCAGCTCGGGGAACCCTCGGGTCTGCCTCGGTAGCTGGGCTCGTGAAAGCAAATGCAGTTGCACAGAAAGGAGAGGAAGCTACTGCTTCCTCCGGCTGGTGCCAGAACAGAACGGCTGCTATTGAGAGGGGTTACAAACAGTCTTTGACTCAACCTTGGTCTAAAGTTCAGTGGCACAGAAATACCTCCCCTGCCCCCACACACATGTAGATGTTGTTGAAGTGCTTTTGTAATTTAAGGGCACATCAGATGAGCAACCCCTAGCTTATAATTTTGAGTCAAAATTCAGCCCCAAACAACATAACTTCTTTCACCCACAAATCACGATGCTGAAATCTCAACTCAGTACCCTTCTTCCCCTCAGCCTCCTTTTAGCATAAACCAAAGCACCAAACCAGGTTTGATCACAGCAGCAGAGGCAAGTGTCATCACCATCTACAGCTGATAGGCAAGAACTCACAAACCTTTGCCCTTTCCACATTATTCATTAAATAAATTATCTCCTAACACAGGGAAAATGCTACCAGCTCCCCTTCCTATTTCAGGTGCTGACAATAAAACAAAATTCAGTATTAATATGGAAATCATGGCCACAGTTGTAGAATCAGACGTAATGAACAATCTTGTCCCCAGCTTAAGTTGCTAAAAAGGCAGCTTAAATTTACAATGGATGAGTCTTCACGGCAATCTGTTTTTCAGATATTAAAAATCTCATTTTCTCAGTGCCAAGGACAAGTGGAAGTGTGAAGCACTGGAGTATCAACTCTGCATTTGTCTCACTTGACATGAAATCATTCTCGTTTTAGTTCAGATTTTTAATACATTCTTGGGATCTACTTCAGTTTCCTGCATTTCTCACTGCATGCAATTAAATGTTTTGAAGTATAGCTCACCCTGATCCACAACGCCCTGCAAAAGCAAGAAGGAGGTCCCTTGGTAAAGATGAAGCTGATACCACTTGCTTGGATGAGGAATTCATTTCTCCCTTTTAATTTCTAAGTGAGTCACATAGTTAAAAAAAAATTATGCCATCACTTTGTATTTCACTCAGACCTTCCTTGGTAAGTTCTTAAAAAGGGCTTTACAAATAACTAATTAAAAGCTTTTGTCCTTAGGGAAGAGAATCATCATTTTGTCAAAAGTAAAACATCAACAGAGGGCCTAAATTCTTGGCTTATCGGTGGCTGAAAACAGTATCTGCCTGAGGACACAGGCCCCACTACTACAACAGGACTATTTCTGTTGTAATACCAACTCCTGAAATGCGGACAAACCTAGTTTCAGCTTGCTGACAAACCTAGTGCATTGCATGGAGAAGAAATTCAGCCTCCAGAACGAAGCTCGACCACTGCTCAAGTCACATTAAGGGCAGATTCCCCACACCGCGCAATTACCAACCAATCCTCTCCTAGAAGTGACAACAAATTTCAAAATTTAAGTCTTTAACCGAATGTGCAGTTTAAGGTCTGTAGGAATCGCCGTGTCCTCTGGCTGGACCCTGTGTACACGTGTCTATAAACGTGGCTGATACGTGTGAGCCACTTCACCTTCTCTACACTGAGGCCCACACAGACCCGTTATCCGGCTTATGTCCAGAAGACATCTTGCCTCAAAAACTGCAAGAGACCAAGGATGCACCATTCCAGTTCACTCCAGTGGTGGATCACCCTCTCCGTTACAAATTGGTACTCGATTTCTACTTGGAATGCATCTGGCTTCAGACTCCAGACTCCAGCTCCTGTTGAGCTGCCTTTGCCAGCTCAGAGTCCTTCATTCCCGGGAGATGTTCAGACAGGCTGTTGTTTACCCAGTGCTTTTAATGCTCCAGGTACTGCATCTGTATCAAAACTTGGTGATAAATTTCATCTGGGTGCACGCGCAAAAGTAGGACTAGTGTCCAAAATACTAAAGCTAATCTGGGACTCTCTAGCCCATTTTCCCAAAATAGACTTATGAGGAAAAAAAAGAGAAAATGCTCTGCCATATGACTTGAGGATGTGTTACATCTGTGCCCTGGAAAGCAAGGAGAAGAACCTCCTCTAAGAACTGCCACCTCCCGAGCACACGCTATGATGTGGCGACATGCAGTATCTAGCTTCATGCGGTCATTGTACCTCAACACAAAGATAAGAGCCGTTTATTCAGTTTCCAGGCTCCAAGTTATTTAAATTTCACTGCTTTTTTACAGTGATCTGTACCAGGAGCGCAGTCTTCTGCAGAACCTTCAAGAAGGTGCACAACATCCTTTCATCAAGAATTGTTAACAAGCACACAGTTGCTGCATTTGCTGCAGCTTCTGGATTATCCAGTTCTGAGCTCACCAGTTCGAGAGACAAGTAGCTGCTGGAAAGAGTCCAGCAGAGGCTGCGAGGATGAGGAAGAGCTGGAGCATCTCTGTGCCAAGGAAGGGCTGAGAGCCCTGGGGCTGTTCAGCTGAGAGGGGATTCATGAATGTGATTTATAGCCAAAGGGTGGGGTCAAGAGAATGGGCCAGACTCTTCTCAGTATCACCCAGCAAAAGGACAAGGAGCAACGGACACATACTGGAATCCAGGAAGTTCTACCTGAACAGGAGGAAAACCGTCTTTGCTGTGAGGGGGCCCTGGCCCAGGCTGCTCAGAGAGGTTGCGGAGTCTCCTGCTCTGGAGAGATTCCAAACCCACCTGGACACCTTCCTGGGCAACTTGCTCTATTGACTCTGCTCTAGCAGGGGGGTTGGACTCGATGATCTCCAGACCTCCACCAGTCTGGGATTACCTTGAATGGATGTTTGTAAAGAACGTGTTGGCTCAGTTGCAAGGTTACAAGGCATGAATGGCTACGGCAGAGATCTTATCTAAAGGGACAGGCTGTGACCCTCTAATCACAGAACAGTTAAGCTTGGAAGGGACCTATGGAGGTCCATTTGTTCAACCCCCCAGCTCAAGCAAGGCCATGCAGAGCCCATTGCCCAGGACTGTGTCCAGAAGGCTTTTGAGTATCTGCAAGGTCTGAGATTTTACCACTTCTCCAGGCCACCTCTGTCAGTGAAAAATGGAGCAGAAGAACATACATCTTATAAACATCAAATTCTTGAAGAAACTGCTCAGAAGTTACCTCCAATCAATGCTGTTTTCAGTCTTACTGTGACGTGTTGCTTACCAAACTCTCCACAGTACAACCCAGCAGAAGGCCACATTTTGGGGTTATGATGAGGGAATACAGTGGCGTCTTGCCAAGCTTACAGCAAAAAATTTTTTATGGGATGCTCTTCTTCCTCAGAATTCCTTAACTGAAGGGAAAGCACCGAAAGAAGCCTTTTCCCCTTAAGAACACACGCCTCAATCTTGTGATAAAGCCACAGTCAGCACACTTAAAAAAGGCAGTAAATCACTGTTTCCACAACGTGCCCTGCAGTAGCTCTCCACAGAACAATTAGCCAAGGATTGCAGTTTGTTTATCCTCCTCTTCCTCTGCAACCCCATGCAAAAGAAACCTCCTTACCCAAATTTAGTGGAACTGCCTGGAGTGCAGGTCAGGGCCAGGCTCCATTTTGAAGCAGACCAGCAGCCGATCCCCTCTACAGAAAGACTGAGGTCACAGACTCATGAATTTTCCCAAACTCACCCACAGCTTCTAGAAAGGCAGAAAAGTTCATCTGTATTTCAGCGTGAAGAGCCCCAAGTTACTCCAGAAGTCCCCAACATACATAAAAGATGATGCAGTGCCAGTAGAAGGACATAGTTTAGTAAGGCCTTGCCCTTACTTAATGCCAGCTGGAAAAAGAAACGCTGTCAAGACTCATCTGCAGACACATCTCAGCAGAGAACTCCAGGTTATATTTTCACAATTGCTTACAAACAAGCTTCCAGTCTTAATGTACCAAGCACCTACACTGTTGTATCTCTTGAATTTCGCTATGTTGTCCCCTCTAATCATGTCTAAAAACTTCTCTGGATCCAAAGGCCAGACCTGAATTAGCTTTCCGGCTAAAATTACAAGTGAATCCCAACAGCAGAAGCCTGACAGCAAGGCACGGGAACTCAAAGCTACTAGCAATAGCTAACAGCTGCTACAAAGACCACTTCCTTAATGATCAAAGAGATTATCTTAATCCACCTAGAACAGTTTGAGCACTGAAACGGGTAAGGAAGAGTGAGATGGTTCATTCATACGTGAGAGAGAATTTAAGAAGATGGTGAGTGCTTTAGTTCAAAATGTTTGAGGCTGGACTGCAACGGAGCAGAAGCTGTCACAAAATTAGTACTGCATGTCGGAAGACAACAGGCAAGAGCAGGGAGCTGAAGGAGCAGCCCAATACCAGCTAACTCCTACAGAGCTACGATGGGCAAGATCTAAAGCACTTAGATGCCAGTAGCCGGGACACCTTGAGCCCTGTGGGTATGTCACCGTAAGGCATACACGTTCATCTGGACAGAACTACAGATGGGAGACTGCCAAGTCCTTGAGTCCAAGCCTGTGCCAAACATACAATAAACAAGAGGCTCATTCAAAAAAGAGCCCAATTAACACTAATTACCTCAACAGTTTCCTGCTAGGAATATAGTGACATAATAGTACTGCATACGCCAACTGAAGCGAGATTCTGTATCCCCGAGTACAATGTGTGTTGGAGAACCACCTGATGGAGTTGCCTGGCATACCACAGATGGCAAGAGGTGGTTCACTGAAGGAAAACAAGCAACAGTAGCAGACACGCAGCATTCTGCAGTCCGAGATGGTCAGCAGCGCCTCCAGATTGTCCATCCCGTACCAGAAAACTTTGATAAATTAAATTCAGCCTGCTAGCAACAGGACATACAAAGTCAAGAAAACAGACTAGGTTTTCCAATGTCTAGACAACAACTCGCCAAGGCTACTAGAAACAGTGACTACAGAGCTTGGCTTTGGATTTTGCAGTTGTGCAGGTTTACATGTTGGACTTAAGTAAGCATGGTCTTTTAAAGACAGGCCTTCCTCTTCAACTGTTATTTCCACTCAGACATGCAGCTTGCTTGTGCCAAAGAGGATACAGATGTCCACTGTAAAGACACTCAGTTGCCACGTAGGTCATGGCTGGTGACGGGCAAGAGCCAGAGCATGAAAATGAGAGGCACTGTAAAACATACAATAGCCCCAAGAAAAGAGAGCATTCACCCGACAGGACAGGCAGAGACTTTCCTGCATCCATGACTCTCCAGGGGACGCTTATGCACCTTAACAGATCCCACCAAACCTTCTTTAGCAGAATTCCAGATATTGTACTTGGCATCAGAGGGAGATTAATAGCAAGACAGGAGTACTGCAAACTCTTGGCAGACACAGCAAACTGCTGTGACATAATCCTATGCGAATATGAAGACGCTCAATGCAAGATATATGTTCAGCTGAAGTAGCTATACCCTGCTGTTGCCCTAAGAAAAGAAACCAGAAGTGTATCTGCCATCGCTAGTACCAGGAACAAGCATGGAAGAGAAATAAGTGATGTCTTATGAGCCTTTATTTTTGCATTGCTTTCGCATCTGCACAAAAAAAGTCTTATGTGGAATGTGGTATCACTTGGCAATAGCGAATACACTGCATAAAATTTAAGTATTATCTTTTTCAAAATAGGTTTTAGATTTAAGATCATCCTCCCCGTTTCCCAAACAGTAATCTGATAACACGCGGTACAAACCATAAACTTGTTAGGAACTTTACAAAACATCAAATGAGGTTCTGAAAAAGCTCTGCAAGCTCTCAGTTACTTGTAATAAAATCAGCGTGCAACCTTTCCCATCCCTAAACAAGTTTGCGTAAAACCGTGCCGTAAAAGGAGACTACGAGCACGGCAGTCTCACCTGTGTCTGCCCTCAGCCTTACAACTGAAGGCAGGTTTGATGGACAGTCACAGGGCACCCATTGGTAGTTGTTCAGAATACAATTAGTTATCAGAGAATCTGCATGTCCACCAGTGATGCTGAAACTGGGTTGGGATCTAGAGGATGTGTCCTCACTCACTTGTGTGTCCTCAGGAGTTTTCTTGCCTTGCTCCATACCCAGGCCCCTTGTCAACTGATCTGCAGCTCTACCATCAAACACTGATCTGCAGCTCTACCCTCCTTTTCTGCTTTCCCCTCCTCTTCCTCCCTGATGACCTGGACTTTCATCATGTCCACCTCTAATGGCATTATCCATGCCAAGCAAACACCCTGATCCAAGTTTCCTTTTTCACTGTACTTCACCAGGAAGCCTGTGAGGCTCTTCTACCCCTGCAGAGGTACGTG
>NW_010410498.1:32989-33613 GCF_000710305.1 Buceros rhinoceros silvestris | reverse complement strand
CAGCAGATCAAAGTGAGACAGGTCAATCTTTTGTCTCCAAGGTAAAGCTGCACACTGGCAGATTTATCCTCAAGATGCTCCATCTTGTTTCTATCCACTGTCTAAGTATCAGAAGACAAGGAGATGACTTCGGTCAGTAGACTGGCGGTGATGAAAATGTTCTGGTTATTCTGATGTTATGAAAATAAATTTAAGAAAGACATTTAGCAATGCACTTCCATAATTTCAGGGTTTGAAGCACTTCATTATTTGGGATAGCACACTTGAAAAATAACAATATTAAAAAGATAAAATATTCCTAAGCACCTTTTAGAAGTGACAATAACATTCAAGCAGGACATCCCAACAGCAAGCACAGTTCCCTCCCCTTTAGCCCAGGCAGCACCCCCCACAAATGGAGATTGCTTGCCGGGTAAATATTATTCCTGCAAAGGCCTTCTCCTGCCCAACGCATTAACAGGGATTTATAGGAGCGACTGTCTGGCACGCTGCTTAACAATGCTAATAGCAGAGTTCCAAGAAGTCACTAGTTTGGCCATTACATGCTGAAATATGCGCTCACGCTTGCTAAACCTGTAATCCGAGTTTTCTTTTTTGTGGGTTTTTTTTTTTTCCTCCTCCCCA
>NW_010410498.1:31731-32873 GCF_000710305.1 Buceros rhinoceros silvestris | reverse complement strand
GGAATGATTCACTTGGTGCAGGTTTGCTTAGATTTTTTTTTTTTCCACACTTGGAATCCATCTTGGATGATATCTAACAGGAAGAATGGAGAATGGAGGCAGAATCTGGCTTTCTAAAGAAAAATCAGCCCTTTAAACAGTCCCTTCCGTAATTTTGTTGTACCTTAAGTATAACTTGGCTATTTCCTCCTGCAATAAACAGCAGATACAGGGCAGACACATACCCAAGCAGTAATTCTAGCACTACTTTTGCTCTAAGTTGTGTTCAGGCCAACAAAGAGCCATTCCCGTGGTCTTCAGATATACCCATCCCCAGATGGGCTGCTCTGGCATCACGATCCAGCTATAGGACCCTCCCGTGTTGCTCTCAACCTCACCAGGCTGCCTTGTAGGAGCCAAGATTGTGGCCAAGGACAATGTACCTGTTTGTGCATTTTGCTTAAAATCAAAAATCCCCTCTACTTTGAGGCTTCAGTTATGGAAATCTCCAATTCTGCTAGTCCCATTCGGGGGATTCTCCCCAAACTCATGATCTTTGCTGCAGACACAGAGAAATCACCCCAAGTTTAGGCAAGCTGCATCACCTAACCAGCAGCACACTGAGAGGACAGGGCTGTTCTACCTAACGCCGAAGAAGAGTCACATCAGCGACAGAAAGGCTTGACCGCAGACGCAGAACATGGAAGGCAACTGGGAAGGAGGTAGGCAGAAGAAGAGCAGATGACAGCTTTGGGACAGCACTGTAGGACTATTACGGCAAAACTTTGCTAAATATATCTGCAGTGCAAAGTAGGTGGGTCAGAACATACCTCCAAGAGAAATCCGTATTTGGAAGCATAGCCCAAGTGGCAAGCTATACGTTCAAAGTAGGTGTAAGCACAAGCATAAGGGCTTTAAGCAAGAACACTTGAAGGATTCGGAGTTTCCCTTCCTCCCTCCTGCCCCCATATACATATTCAGACAAAAAGCAAAAAGCAAACCTGCAAACGTAAAATACTCTTCAGGAAGCGGGCCAGAAAAACAAACAGATGCACAGAGAGGTGAAGCAACCTCCAGCCACAAATTGTTTAGGAAGCTTGGAACCGAATTGAGACTCTGAGCTACCGGCTGACATCCTCTCACCTGCGGCTGGGCTGAGACTC
>NW_010410498.1:29744-31525 GCF_000710305.1 Buceros rhinoceros silvestris | reverse complement strand
AACTGCAGACGGTGAGCTGGTTATTTCCTGAACACATAATACTCTCGGAGCTATATATAAAGCAGAATACTAATTCCGATGACAAGAATCCAATAAGATGAGGACAAAAAGTGGGAAACAGAGAAGTTTTATTACAGAGATTTTTAAAAACCCAATGAATTTTGTTGGGCTGTGACAGAGTTCTGCTGAATTCTCTTAGAACAGGAAATCCAACTTCAGCTGTGGGAATGTATTGGAAGTGTTGATAAAAGCCAAAATTGCAGAACATTTGGAAATGCATAACTTAGTAAAGGACATCCAGTACAGATTCGTAAAAGGAAGGCCATGCCTGACAAATCTGCTGAAATCCTTTTTATTATATGACCAAATCGTTAGGTTGGACAAGAGACAGTGGACATAAGTTACTGGGGTCTCAGGAAAGCATTTGATTTTGTACCACTCAGACTGATTTACAAAGTCATAAAGCATCATGCGGGGAAAAGGAATTGAAATGGATTAAAGAACATTTTAGGGATAGGAACAAAAGCAACGCAGTGAGCAGAAGGAGCCTGGGACAGAGCGGTGTAAAGGTCAGTCTGCTGCTAAACACACAAAAACGGGCTCCAAGGAGGGTAAAACCTCCACCCTAGTGGCTGGTAAATTAGCCAGAAATGGGGTGCAGAAAGATGGATGAGCTAAGCAAGGCATTTGACAAAAGAACATGAGAGGTGCTGCACCCACCTGGAGGATTCACTTGTACTAGAGCTGATATGTGAAAGGACCTTCTGGATGGGAACCTGCACTTGGTTTAAAGAGGATTCAGTAATTTTATGGTCATTAATAAAATCTGCAGCTATGCATGTTGTGGTAATGATATGGGTAATTAAATCTGAAGCTTCTGGGAATTAAGCTGATAGCCTGAAAGGGTCAGAAGGAAAACTCCTCTCATACTTAATCAGAGGAATAGCTTTGCAAGCCGGATGGTGTATTAATTGCCTGATAGTGACCACTCCTTGACACATAATGCTACATCAAATGGACGTCAGGATTGATCCAGCTCAACTCCCCACAAAAATTACTAAGATTTCATATAGGACACAGCAGCAGAAACAGTCTTTTTGGACCTGCACGAAACCAGTTTGGTTTGGTTAGCTCCTCTCTGACAGACAAAAGTACTTATTCCGAGACCTTCAATGGGCTGTTGGTAATACCTTCTCCTGAAAACCGCCAATTATTCTCATTGCTGGTAGACTGGAGATGAGGTCTGCTGCTTGATGACGACGCAAGAAGTTTTTATCCTTGCCTTTTCTTTCCTAAGAGAGCAGGAAAGCTTTACAATGTCCTCATGAGCTGGGGTAAAATTCTCCGCAGAGAACTGAGCCCCGGCAACATGCAACTTGGCTCAAGGTCACCAGCGATAAAGATGAGAACAGAATGCAGATCTTCTGATTCCTACCCCTGTGCCCTGAATACCAGGCCATGGTGTTGCTGCCACCACCTGTGGGGACAGCCTTTCAAACTCGAAGGCTGTCAGAACCCAGCAGCTTTTATGAGCACTAAAAACCACTTTAAATAAACTTCAGTTTTAAAAAAAAAAAAGTTACAGGAGAACAGGTGGACTCCTGTGACACCATTCTTCAATGCACAAAGAACCTTTCATCTCGCTGTTCTACACGGCACCTTTAAATATTCTTCTACATAAAGGCATGATATGCAAGAGCAAAAGAATAACTGAGAAACAGTAATCCCTAACAGATCAACTGTGCTTTATCTACACGGATTCTGCTTTCATAAAAGCACAG
>NW_010410498.1:17681-29607 GCF_000710305.1 Buceros rhinoceros silvestris | reverse complement strand
GAGGGAAGGGAGGGGGGGGGGGGGGGGAAGTACATTCTTATTGTTTTCTGAAGCTTAAAATAACCACAAAGTGTGAAAAATCAAAGCTGCTCCATAGCACAACTAGAAAAAAAGTCTCACTGAGCATTTGAGGAAGACAGTAAATGGCAGAAGATGGAATTAAAGATTTAGTGAGTGCTATGGTCACCATGCTTCAATCCTAAATTTGGTGTGTGCTGAAACCAGCATGGTTTAAATGGGAAGCAGCTGCTCAAATGTATGTGCCCCGTATATAATTATAACTGTGGCCTTTGCTGCCAGTGACAGCTATGGCTAACATTACATACTCCCACTTGCTAACTTCTCTGAAAACTTTCTTTTTTCAAATATAATGCAACCGGATGCAAGTAATTTCTGCAGGAAACTTGGTAACTATGAGAGACATAGAGGCAAAGAGATGGGAAGAATTAGAACAAATCATCTGTACTCAAGATGAGGCAGAGTTGCCCTCAATTTATTCTCATAGCTAGTTGATCATGGATTTTTTCCACGTCCAGAAAGAAGCAGAAAATGCATTATCTATTATAGCTGCTTTTGAACCAAACATTTGTGCTTAACTTTAACACGTCCAGTCTGGTGCTAGGGAAAGCCACAGGGAGGTGGTCAGAAGAATAACTAGCAAAACAGTCATTTATTGCTCACGTTAATTTCATGTTCTCCCAGGTGTTGAGCTGTTCTGTAACACCTATGGGCTGTTGAGCTATTTCAAAATGCTCCCAAAACTAACCAGTGTCACATCCAGGTTTTGTGCAAACTGTTTTTTGCTCAACCCGTATTATCTGCTGGACTGAGAATCTCCAGCAAGCCCTGAAAACCCCACAAACTTCCCCCTAACCAAGACACTTCCTAGCCACAATGCAGCACTTTCTAAAACCCCTTTGCACAATCATTTTCGTGGAGATGTTCTCCTGAGCTGAGCCCTCTAGCCTTTCACGCACTCAAGCAGCCTTGAGGTATCTCCTCTCTCCTGTCCAAGCAGGTCAGCTACCCGCCAGCTCAAACAACGGTTCAAAAGAGATTGTCTCAGAGCAAGGTTGACTTCAGACCTCTCTGCTGTACAGCAATAACATGATGAACAGAAACCATCTGAAGAATTATTCCAGTCAGTCCTGACTTTCATCACTTCTAGATGTGTCTTTCTCCGTGCTACACCCTGTATTTTTGAAGATCTTTATAATTCGCCACTTGGACTCGGGGAGAGGTTTTTCTATTTATTTTTATACAAATGCACACACTTTATTTTAAATCCAAATAAGCAATAGAGTCCATTAATCTCCTCCCATTCAGCCCCACCACCCAAAACAAGAGAAGCAGCTGTGATGAGAAACCCAGGACCTGGGCAGTGTTACAGACGTGTAATTCAGATATGAATTAAAGTCACAATGGCTGTAAATTAATAAGGATCTGTGCAATACCTCCTGTGTACTGGTGACACTAGCAATAAGCTGCAGGTGGAATTTAGCCCTATTGCCCTCACTACCCTTTTCTTTGAGCTGGACAGGTAGCACTGAGAACTGAAAACGTTGACTCTCGTTACTCATTGGAAGTATTTCCTAGTTTGTTTGGACATCCACCAGAGGACTGGAGAATGTGTAAATCAACACATCAGTCTTACAGTGCAGAAGGTACCGTTTAATGCAATATGCCAAAAATAAAATGTGAGTTCCTCCGACAGTCTGCAACAGGCAATTATCTAAAAAACAATTTTTCACAAAGTTCTGCCCATTCTTGCTGACTAACAATTCTGCTGCCAACCACAGGAGACTGTAGGAAGAATTTTTGTCTTTTTAGTTAGTTCTAAGAATATTATCCAAAATACTGACTTATATAAAGGAGTACTTCCAACTTCATTTATTACTCAGATCTTTATGATTCTTTACATCCAGGTGATAATGTATTGGCACATTTACCTGTAACATAAATCTCTGTCCCCATTCGCATAAGGATACTATTTCTTAAGCCAGTTTAACCCCTGTTTAAATATGATTTACCATTGAAAATGCAGCTAAATCCCCATGACTGAGGTTGTTGTGTAATTTAAAGAATTCCTGGAGGACATTCAAAAGTTACAGTGGTCAGACTGCTACGAGATCCTCTAGAGAACACAGGACAGCAGGCTTTGAGGGTGTTCGGAGACCATGAACTACACCTCTCCCTCAATTTCCACCTTTCTAAACAAGTACCTAAACAATTTTTTTTAGGATGTGAGTGCAAGTTCACTTTGTGCATTGGTTAAGATTTCTCTCCCATCCAGTAGCCAAAACAGCTGGATCTTCCTAGATTAACTCTGTATTAAAAATATCTGATTCTCTTTAGCTAGAGACAGTAGAAGGGACAACATGACCCTGTAAGAAGATGTCACCAAATGGACAAGGTATTGTAAAGCAGTTATTTTAAAAGTGAAGTCTTGGCAGGGGGGGAGTCACAACAATATGCGTGCTTGGTGGTTATCATGCCAACCTGTGCATGTGGTGACAGCAGTAGGGCCACGACACCACCAGTTCAGAGAGCTCACAAAATCCTTCCAGGCTCTTAGCAAGCAAATGGAGTGGGAGAAGTCATGCCCGACTATTACCTTAGCCTCAAAACCAGGCCTCTCCACTCTAGGAAATTACAATATTGTATTACTTACAATAATTAATTATTATGAAGTGACATAATTTCCTTCCTCATCTCTAACATAAAGAAGGGGTGTTTTTGCTGTTCCTACAGAAACAGGGAACAATTATTCTGAAGTAATCCCTCACCATGTTACCACTGTCCTCTGTACAATATTACTACTCCAGCAGAAATCACCCTTCCTCTCCATCAACACAATCACACAGTTAAACTTTTCAAACACAGGCCACGAACTCTATTCCAAAATCTGAAAAGGAAGGTTTCACCTTGTCCCCCCGTGCTGGCATTGGGGCGCTTAGACTACACATAATGAGCTCTCCAAGAGAAGTGTGATGCATAGAGTGAACTTCCTGGATCACTGGAAAGGGTTAATGACTAGAGAGCACAGGTTGATTCCCTGCAGTTCTCACCAAGGGTTGGAACCATCTGAAGATTTGAAAAAGAAATATAGAAGTGGAGTAACTTTGAGAGTCGCCTTTGTTAGGACTTTCTTTAGAATCCAAACAGAAAAGTAAAACATATAGCCACCCTCCCACTGTCTGCACATTAACAGTTAAAAGTCTGCTCTTTAAGCTCCAGCCTTTGGAATCAAATGATAGAAAGTAAAGTGGAAAAAGAAAAGCTGAGAAATGTGAAGTGAATAAATAAATACATCTTATACACTTACGCCAGGATCAAACCCTTTACTTAACCAAACCCTGATTTAATAACAATTTTTTTTTTGGTAAATTTGGTGTTGTAAATAACAAACATGACTGAATTTCCGAAGACTGCTCATGCCTAATTTGTGGGATTATAAAGTTCTTGGCAAAACAACAAACTGGACTGGTCTAAAAAACTCTCTTAACTTGCACAGGGGAGATTGGAGCCCCTCTCACCTGTAACTGATCAGTCAAGAAGCAGCAACTGGCCTTGTTGAGAAGAGCTACACAGCAGATGAGCTGCAGAAAGCAGGTCTGGTAGGCTTGTGGGGACAACAGAGATGTGGGCAGGGGCAGAGCAGGGATGCCTGATGGCCTGAACTTCGTCACTCAAAAGAGATGAAGCTCAAGGTTTCTGCCACTTCAACTGCAAGATAAAGGCTGTGTTTCTGCCAGTAGTGGTTTTACTCTAATCAGAGACTGGCTACCGGGCCAGTCTGACCATCAGTCTGACCCTGCAGGGACCTTATGTTCTTAAATGGCCTGGGCACAATTTATGTACAGCCATTCCAGGAGCCAGAGCACGTGAATGCATTGTAAAACACGGCACCTTAGAAAAGAGTCGCTTTACATCCACAAGGAGAAAAGTGACACCGTAAGTCAACATCCAGTTGGCCGGGAGAAGGAAGGATGACACACATGCATATAAATGGATTAGGTCACAGCCTCCCAGTTGCTCTAAAGCAATCTAGTAAGATTTACCTTCAATATCCTCAAAATGTTTTTATTTTTGAAATGTAAGACAGGAAAGTGCCCCATTTTTCACTAGCTGAAGCCAAACTTGAAATAACAACACAGTCTTACATAGTTAACGGGCTGAAAAACTCACCCTGATTTCCAGTCAGCGTTAACAGAGACTTGCAGAGTAACACTGTGTACCCATTAACTCCCAGTCCACAATTTGGCCAGAATTTGTTTTGCTGCATTACAGCCAAATCACTTTTTGTGTCTGCCTTCCTCCTACGTGGGATTGCCATAGCAGAACAGGATGCCAATACTGAAAGCACTGACTGTCTCCGGCTTCACCATCTTTGATTAAGAAGGCCCTTTTATTGCAGGATCACTTAAGACTTCACTGATAACTGTTGCTGCATTGAGATGAAGTTACTGGCAGGAAAAACCTACAGCAACTCGGGGAAGAGCAACCAGAATATTAAGACTCCCCAAGTGAGCTATTCCAGAAGTCCAACACAGAAATTATTTTCCTAATATCAACTTTTAGCTGAAAATTAGGTTGACTATTTCTTGTAGCGCCCACAACAGACACAGAAAACCGCGTATTTCTCATTTCCTTACAAGAATCTTTCACACCAAGACTGAATAACCCTTGGCAAGTGGGTGGGTTATTGAAGGCTTCACTTTAAAGTCCTTGCCCTTTTCTTCCACTGCAAGAATCCTCTCAGAGCTCAACTTCCCATCCTTTTACGGCCACATTTTCAGCTTCTAAATTAACTTCACATCTCATTTCCAGTCCTGTTCTGCCCCACATTCCCACGCCATTTTTGTTTGCCTGTCCAAGCCATCAAGAGAAAGCGCATGCTACAGCTGGTCAGGAGCTGCCCCTATGGAACCCACGCTGCAATCTGAACGCCTATACCCATGTCTGTATTTCTGATGGATCAGACATACAACGGTATCAAGAATTAGCAATGGGCAAGAAATACTCGTATTTTATAAAGGCTAGTACAAACCCTAAGGATATCTCTTCCATTTAATTTCACATCTACCATCCTCTGTATTATGAGTATGGATAAATGTCAGTCACCACGTAATTTCTCTTCACCGTTTGCTATTTCTTTTCTGTCTCACCTTGTTTTTTTTCTAAAAGGACATTTCAATATATATAAACTGTCTGAGTACGTTGCATCAGCCACCAACTTATGCTTTGTATTCAGATCTGTGCAAAGGTATTTTTGAGATGGAGAACTAAAAATCTAATCTAGGACGTGGGACATAAACACCCAAGGATGTAACAACAGACATTTCTAGTTTACTGTAAGGTCATATGTACCATTAATTCCTTGGTCTCGTTTACAGATCTGCACAGTACAGTATTTTGCATTCATACACAGGCTTTTCCCCCCCATCAGAAAAAAACCAAGTATTTTCTAACTTATTAAGCAAAGCTTAACATCTGAAAGAACCTGGTAAATGAATTGCTTCATCATTTCCAGCAGCAGACACTCAAGTGATGGAAGGTACAGCTATTTATCACAGCATCACCACGGCACACAAACAGCAGCAAATGAACAACCTGACAATACAGCATTCAACTGAAACAGAGTGACAAAATGTTGGGACCTCACTTTTAGCCCTGACTTACAGTATAGCATGTTCAACAGCAGCATGCTAGTAAAAGAACACAGGGAGGTGTTTGTTTTAGGGTAGTTCAAGAGTCACAAGTATATCCTGAAAAATTGTTTGGGGGTTTTTTTCTGGGACAAAGTGAGGTCCTGTTGCATTTTCTAGCCAAATCCAGACACAATTTTTGGCAGGGTATGAGCCCTATGCTATAAGAAGCATCACAAGGTTGACACTGCTGAAGAGGATGGGAAGATACCATCAGCATCGCCCAAAAGTGTTGCCCTTCTTCCTAACAGTAAACACTTGTGCCTGGGAATAGCAGTGCCTGGGAATGCAGAGCAATAAGCAAACAGCTGATTATCTAAGGATTTAGGGTGCTCTTTACAGCTGAGACTGAACTGTCATCATTCCACCAATTTTAATAAAACAAATACAACCGAAAATCTAAACATACCAGTATCTCTTGTCTATCCTTATCCAATCTTCATTATAACTGTTCTACAGCTTCAACAGGTCTTGTGGTCTAGGAGCAAAAAACCCAGAAGTGTGAAACACTTCTGTTTTTAATCACGGGAAAACAGAACTGCACCTGCCTGCCTCATTAGCTTTGTGAATTTAAACGGTGACCAAACCACTTGAACTTGACTGCGAGACAGACAGGGTCTAGGCTAATAATAAAAAAAAAAAAATCTGCTGTTAAAGTCCTTCAGGAAAAAAAAAAGATATTTAATATGTATTCCGTGCTGAGAACTAGCTTAGTACATTTATTTCACCTTGATTACAAAACCTAGATTGCATTTGCCATCAAAAATATGCCAGGAAATTATCTGTATTCATAGTAGATTTCATAAGGGAAGATTGAAACCAGAGATTTTTGAATTACGTATTTAAATGACTTTTTAAAAAGCTCTATTAAAATTCTGACCAACTATTTCAAAGCATAAGCTTACTGTAATGTTATTTAAAACGACATGTAAAATATTTAGCAGAGTTAGCTGTTCCTGTCTTTTGGGGAGCCTAGGGAGGAAGGGAAATAAATCTGATTCCTGAAGTGGTAGAAGGTACAGAGGCACCTGGAAGGAGAGTCTCAAATGCTAAACCACTTTTGCCCTCTTTTGCACATACAAGGAATATTTTGTTCATCTTAGTTTATTCATCAAATTCAAATCAATGACTAGTTTATTCAAAAGCTGAATAACCAAGTGGGAGTTTAAAAATATATTTTAAAAAATTTGAAAAACATAAAAAAAACAAAGCAGGAAAACTTGTTTTCCTCCTCTAATCTGCGAGTAATAAAAGAGGTAAGAGAATAAGATCTGCCGGCTTCTTAAACCTTGAAGGACGTGATATCGCGAAACAGCTCAGTTCATTAACTACAGATAAAGCCTGCTTTGTTTAATGAATCAGGTTTAAAACAGAAAACATTGGCAAGATGTTTTTGTAATTTTTTTATGGTAAAAAGCAGACTTTTAAAGATAGCTACGTTTAAACACAAATCTCAAAACTGTGAGGGTTTTTTCATTCAGTTCTGCTCCTTGTCTGTAGAGCTCATTTGCCACTTCTAGACAATTGAAATACAATGAATTCAAACCAGAATTTGTTAAATTATGTACCTGCTTACGGCCCTAGTCCTGCCCCCTTTACCCTACCAGTTAAGTACTTCCCCCTCCTGCCTGAAGAAAGAAATTAAGAAATTAACTTAGACCTATCCTTGTTTGCAAATAAACACGCTTCAAATAGTGACCAGCCAATGAAAATCAACCTGTCTTTAGGAAAATAATGAAAGTACAATCCCAAAACAAGATTAAAATCAATGATTTAAATCAAAGCTTCCCTCTTGCTGATGTAAATCAAAGTGATTTAAATCACCAGTTTTGATCAATTCACTCATTTGCATAACCTTGATCATTTATCCCTTGAAATGTCATCCAGGGGGCAAAGTTAGCTGGGTATTTCTCTAAATCTCAATTCGTCAAGCATAAATAAGGCTTTTGTGTTCTTATTTCAAATTTTATAAAGTTCACTATCAAGCGCAATGTTTCCATAACCGATGTCTAATCATATTCAGGACACTGAAGTGGTTTAAAAGATAAACGAGTGCACATTCTGCAGTGATCCCAAATAAAACCAGAGCTGTATTAGAGCCACCAGGGGTTCTGTGGATGTCCTCACCACCAACAAAACAGCGAACATGCTGATGGGACAAACAAGTGTTTACAAGTCCCCCTCGGCCCATCAATTCTCTTTAATATAGTTGGGTAGCCAGGGGCTATCGATCCGCAGGGGGAAATTTTCACAGCATGCTGTTTCCCAGCATTGATCAGTGGACCAGAGCAGGGATTAGCATCATGTAGGCGCTCCTTCAATTAACGAAAACCTGCCTTTTCAAAAGGCAACAAAAATATTAGCTTGAACCTACCTATCCCTGTGCTCATGAAGCTCAATTCTCCTTCCATTTCTCCCTGGCCTCCTTCGGTGTTTCCTGCATCAACTAGCACTTTCCTCAACCCTGAGACTCTTCACCTCAATTTTCAGGTGATTCAGACACTGTCCAAACCTTCTTATAAACCCCCCTTCAAAGCACCAACACTTCTCCATGGTTTTACCTTCTTTCTTGCATCCTCCAATTAAAAGTACAATGGGGAAATGATGGAGAAACTGGAAGGGAGAGAGTGGACTAAGGAAACTTAGGGTGGCAGGATCATAGAAATTAAATTTAATCAACTATCAAGCATGCTGGGACAGCACATGAACCCACTACTAAGAATTTGGAGCACAGCATTTTACACACATTATAGTTCTCAAAAAAGAAGAGTAAACATGGAGTGCTTTTACCTTTTTTTATTGGGATACACAATACTGTCCCCAGCGCCAAGCAGGGGTTTTCCTGCAAATATTTTAACAGCACAAAGCTAAGAACAGTCAGTTTGTTCCAATTACAATACATTTCAGTTTGAAGTATTGCAGTACTTTAAAGATTAAATAGTGCTAAAATTTCTCAGATAAAGTTACCATTCCGAAAAGTTCTTGGGTAGAGAACGCATGGCCCTGGCCTGTGTGAGCTTTTCCACTCGGGAGAGTCGGAGTGGACTTGGCAACATTACTAGCATACTTCAGCGTCCTTAGGCCCAGAGTATCTCTGACAGACTCACAGGAAAAAAAATAAGTGAAGGAAAGAGGAATGTGTTCCTAAGAAAACCAAGAAGGTATCGCTCCTAAGTAGGTTTACGCTTTTGACTTCGAACTACGAGTGAAGGAATGAAAACTGAATACTCTGCATTTTAGCAAAAAAGAGTTTTATCTAAATCCATGTATTTATAATCTATGCTTTTATCACTCATTAGTAAATGAAGTAAAACATGCAACAGGAAAATTAATGACAAAACTCAGATCCTACTAAAGGCAGTTATCTGTTCCAAGATTGAACAAAAAAGACAAGCTTCATGAATACTAAATTATTATGCTCAGTCCTAAAATACACTAGGCTGGGCAAATCAAGGAAAAAGCCCTGCTTAAAATCCCTGTATGCGGCAAAACACTATTTCTCTAATTTTTAAAAGGTAGATGGAGTTTAGCTCATTTCAGGAGAGCAAATAGTCCCAGAAGAGCAAAAGTTAATATCCCAAAAGGAGAGAAAAATAAGCTATTACAGCTGCATATAGACATTCCCTGCCTCAGGATCTCAGAAATTCATTCCCAATACATTTAGAAAACTCAAGTTGCCATAAACTGATGCCCAGATTTGTCTACCAACTTTTTTTTTTTTTAACTCCTCAAAATCTATTTTTAACCACTGCATAGAAGTTGCATCTGTTAAGAATGCTCATTTTGCAAACCAAGCTCCTGCTCGAGCGACTGCAGGGTCCATACGATCGTACAGAGACGACTTTCCTGTCTTGTCTTTGGTAGTTTCAAACCATTTCTTATTCTTCTATAAACTAGTTCCAGTTTTAGCACTTACAGATGACTGCTATCTGCTGAAGACCCACTGCTTCCACAGTAAAAGGACATGCTGCTGCCATCTTTAACATCTCACACGAGCTTGAAGGAAGGATTTAGTAGAAGTAGATGGACTATGTTTAACTTGCATTTAAAGCCTTTAAAAGTTGAAAGAGTGCTATGCATGATGCCAGGGCAAGCATTATCTAAAAAGATAAACAAGCTCAAAATAGCCAGCAGAGAGCCCTGTAGACAGCAAGCATCCTGCCTTGAGTGTATCTCTTGCAGCAGAAGCCATTTAAGTGGTTCCTTTCCAACAACCTTCCACAGACCCATCCTAAAAAACTTAGGGGCAGGCACAACAAAAAAGCCAGACCAAATCCAGTCATTTAAACAGCTGAAGGACTCCCCGTAACTGAAAATTTAAGAGCTCACTCTTAAGGAAGTTACTTGTGGTCTTGTCAGAGTCCAGAGGTGCAGGTTGTGAATACACAGTCACGGGTCTTTCCCCTCCAGGAAAAATCCCTAGACTAGACTCAAAGCTGGACAATCCCCTTACCATGAGCCTCTGGCAGGGGACATTTCCCTCCGCAGCTCCAGGACAGCATCACCTCTTCCCTTGTCCTTGGCCTCACAGGAAGGTTTATTAGATGAGTGCCCAGATTTGGAATATGAGGCCGCAGAGCAAAACAGACATCGCAGTGCTGGGCTGGGTGCACTCGAAATCCCCAGCTGACAGAAGAGCCGGGTGGGAGCATGCCCTGACATCCTGCATTCAGCCACAGGATATGTGACAGGGTTGGGTCGGCCGTTACACGTGTCCTTGATTTCACAAACACAGCTGCAACACTCGCAAGCAAAGGTGCATCTGCATCACTGCAGAGTCATGCAGATTAAAAATAAAAGCTTCAAAATTACTTTCCAATTTGAAATATTTTAAGTTAGCAAAACGAATGAGTAACATGCATATTTTGCAAAAATTTTCCAAGGGAAAAAGAGTTTCAAACCAGTGAACTAGTGGAAGTGACTTGGTAAGCAGTGGGAACTAGTGTCTGATGAAATGCCAGCCCAGCTTTCAAGCAGTATCCTTGTCTGCAAGTACAAAAGAACAAACATTTTCTCTTTTACTTTGCTTATTTAGCTGAGTTCAATGACTACTGCTTTCAAGGTTGAGAAATCAGCTGGGAATTCAGAAAGCAGGAAAAACAGTTCCTTGCTTTTAAAGGAGGAATAAAAATAAGTTGATGAGCTCTGCCAGCTTTATGCTTTTAAAGGACAAGGTAACCAGAAATTAAGTGAAATTTACCTTATCCAGACAAGTCTCACTGTATTAATAAGTGTATTTTAAAAGAAAAATTGTATTTTGGCATAAATGTAACACAGCCTCAATGTCAAGTAAAACTGCACTTTCAATTGAATTCCAGTTTCCATCCAAATGTAGCCTGACACATCCAAATGTAGCTTGTAAATAAGGATCAGCTGGGAAATAGGCAGAGAATGAACCATTTTTGAATTCAGCACGTAATGAATGTATAGGAAGTACTGTAATTGCGTCAGTTACTCCTTGACACCCGCTGGAAACCTATGAAGTTCTCAGCAGAACCTAAGAAATACACGCGCAAAACAGAAGATCAATTATTCAAACCCAAGTTTCCTGCCTGCTATTTAAACCACTTTGATTTAAATCGATCTACACGCTGCAGTGTTAACTTTGATGATCGACACTCTCGAACAACCAGCCACCCTCCCTGGAGAAACACCTCTCTGCCTTCTAAAAGCCCAAAGCTAGTCAAGTACAAGGTACCACCTACGCTTGGAGGATCTCAACTCTCAACCAGATTCGGCTGTTCCAGAGGCCACAATTAACCTGTCACAGTGAATCCAGACTTAAAAACATTGTCTGCCTCATCCAACAACATAATTCTGCACCACTGGGTAAGCCCAAGCTCTTCTCTGGACACCTTTCTAGGCTTGACAGGAAAAAAGAAAGAAGGACTGGATTGACAATCACATTTCCGTGGTACAAACAGGGCAAAAAACGCCGTTATAAATGTGAAACTCAAGCAAACAAATGCACCTATCCTTTAGGAAGAAACACACAAATTAACAACAAACCATCTTTACTTCCACCTTCTAAAAGCGCAGACTTGAAGGGGCCAGGGCTATCAGTCTAGTATCGCACGGGATATAAAGAAAATGCTCAAACGGGAGTAATAATTTGTTTATAAACTATTAAACTGTGCTTTAATATGGTCACCCCCATGCTGGGAAGCAGCAAAAGCAATGTCGAAAGCAGCAAAAGTAACATCAAAACTTTTAGGGAA